>NW_011948423.1:8093057-8121121 GCF_000503995.2 Ceratosolen solmsi marchali
CAATGAATTCCCCAGGAACATGTGGATATTGAATTACTCAATTATTATATTAATTATATAATAAATAATCAACTGTAATGCAAAAAATATAAAAAAATTCATAGCTTTAATTTTTAAAGTTATCGAATAATAATTGAAATTGATGTAAAATCTTTTATACAATTGAAACTTTGTTTGATTTTTAATAGATACTTCGATTAATTAGTCATTCATAATGTTAATCCCACAGCAAATACTTTGATAAGATAGTTTAATGTAATTATCAATATGAATTTTAATTAATTTAATACTGTTGATTACAATAACAAAATAAATAAATTTTGTTGCATTTACATAGTAGATTTAAATTAGATTAATAATACACCTTTAATAAATAAATATTTAATCAAAGTATGATTTAATTATTCATTATCCATAATAAATGAAAATATATAGCATTTAAATATTATTTTGATTTATAGTTTCTAATTAAGATATTTATATTTCATGTAAATTTTATTCAATGTTATATTTAATGTTAAAATTACAAGAAATAGAGTTTTCAATTAAATTCTAAATTAAAAAATAAAACAATCTTCATACACCTTAATAATGATAATACATAAAATAATATTAGTGAATAAAATAAAAATTATAATATATTGTTATCTGATGTTTATTTTGAGATGTCAATTATGTATATTTTAATGTAATTTTATGATGGCCTATGATGATATATTTATTTGTTATAGAATAGTAGAATAAAAACCTTAAATAAGAAAAACTTTAATGTTATGTAAATTTATGAAAGTTTAAAATAGTGTTTTATATGAAGATATGGAATCATTAATTAAGTTTGATTGTAATACAGATACAGTTTAATTAATTTTTTTATATTCTGTAATAGTACAAGAGGTTTATTATTTTTTATGAGGGAACAGAAAAATATAAAAATTTCTATAAGAAAATATCTAAATTCTTAAAAAGCTATGGTATACCATATGAACAAAATTTTTATTTTTAATAAAGTGCATCAAATTTTTTGTTTTAAATATTTTGATGCATGGTGTATTATTATTATTTATGTATTATGCAAATTTGGAAGTATATTGTTTACTGTACATATTATCTATTTTTTTTTATTCTAGTAATGGGTATCGTTCGCGCCAGATTATAACATTTTTTTTTTTTATAAATTATGAACTTTTTAATATAATAAAACGATTATGAACAAATATTTCCAGAAATTAATTTATTTATGTTTTTGTAAAGGTTTAATGTTCATACGTGTTTTTTTATTCTATTTATTTACGAAATAATTTTAGAATCCTGTTAAATAGATGATATACAATATAAATATATGAAACATAATTACGTAATAAGATTTGAAATCATTCTTTAATTTCTTTTGAAATTTATTTTAAAAAGAAATTATGTAATAGTCTATTATATTTATTTATTGGTATACTAGAATATTAGTTGGTTGGTTAATACGCAATTAATTAAATGGAGTTTGATGAAAGACAATTGGTTTATAAATTTGAATATTGAAATTGTACTGTTTGGATATAAGTAAAGAATTTTCTGTTTAAAATATGTATATTTGTTAAAAAATGACAATAATAATTTTCTTAACCTCAAAGGTAAATAAAAAATTTTAATTAATACAACAAGAAAAATCTGTAATCACATGAAACATTTTTTAAGCCATGTGAATTCTGTTCTTTGTTGATAATATGAGAATGAATAAAACAACTTTTAGACAAACTATATATTAGAATCTCAAGTGAATTAAGTGTTAAATTGTTTTATTATCGTTTGTTAAAATTCTTTTGCTAGACAACGCACTCACTCTGGTGTTTACTAGCTATTTTACTTTAAGTATTATTTTCACATTATTTATATTTTCTATTATTCTTATTTCACTACGTAGGCTATGAAATAAACTTACAAAACTGATTTTTATGTAAAACTATAATATACTCAAATGACCGTGCGACATTATATTAATTTTCTTTTTCAAATAATTCATATTTGCGCGTTCTAAATTATTTACTTCATTAAAGTTATCAACTAAAAATTTAATATATAAAAATATTAAATATTCGATTTTTGTTATTATTAAATTTTTTTGTTACGAATAATTAATCAAAACGATTTTATTTAATTTTTATTTGATTCATTTTATAATCATTTATTTCAACCACTGTTTTTAAAGAATGAAATAATAAATAACTTATGACAGCATCACGAGGTAGGATAATATATATGTAATTTGAAAAATTTTAAGGTAAAATTTACGAACAACTGTTGTTGAAAACTATGTTTAAACTTACATTCGTCGTTTCATTAGACTCGAGAAAGAAATTTGACATTTTCGTTTTAACGCGAATATTAGGTTGACTGAATGTGTGTATGGATGGATGCATGCTTGGTTGCGCACGCACACGTATGAGTGTGGGAATGATATTAAATGCGAGTGATGTCGCTAATAACATAATATAAAATGAAAAATTGAATTTTACAATTAGAACGTACATGTATGACGATATATATTATATAAGAAATGCCTTCTCGAGTTTCGAATATTATATGAAGACTAGATATATATCCTCGTTTACTCTTGGACCGCCAAACGCTGTAACTTTGGAATTCTAATATTTATATAAATTAAAAGACGACGAAGAGCAAGCGTTATGATATTGTAATAGTTAAACTGTTGACGTTTCCGTATTTCGTTCTTTTTCCATTACATAATATATTTAACAATTAGTTTCGGTTGCGCCAGATTTATCCTGGTACGGAAATCAAAATGAAAAAAAAAATGTATAAGCGCTGTCACTGTAATACCAAAGAAAAAGAAAAAAGAAAGCATAAATAATACCTAGTATGGAAAAATAAATAATTAAGACAACGGGCATAATAAATAACGTACTCTTGGCCAGAAGGTTTGAAGTCGCAGGGTCGCACAGCCATTGGAAATATTAAGGATAGAATAAATGTCTGTTAATTAATCGATCTTATGGCTTTTGTTTCCTCAAGCATAATCTATATACTTTTCTATATATTTTTTAAAATCATTATTTAAATATAATAATCCATTTTTTAATATATTTATGGGCATTTTTTTTTTTTTTTTTTTTTTTTTAATATTATAAATTCTTACGGATTAAAGACAACTAGAAGTAAAAGTATCTTTATAATAATACTGACATATTGAATGAAATATTACTTAAGACAAAATTAATTTAAAAATTATTTCATGGCCATGTATTGTAGCATCGTAACATTATATATACGTGCACAATATATGTATGCATACATATATGTATAGATGTTAAAATAATGCTTTCACTAAAAGATATTTTTTCAATGTTCAAATTTAACTATATTTTATCAGAATGTTTAAAGTTAAATGTTCATTTAGATTTTTTTTCCTTTTTTTTCCTTTTTTTTTTTAACGAACCAAAAAAAATATATATTATTTATAGTTACAACTAATGAAAATGTATATTATTCGATAATATTATTCATATGTTCATGTATAAGCTTATAAATATATATAAATAACTTCTGAATGTTCCTTTAATTTTAAACCCTCGACGACGACAGAAAAAAATTAAATTAACAACATGGGAACACATCAAAATATTTAAAATTCAATTTAAAATTGCATTCTACAGTACATATATTTACTAACATGAATTGTTTATGTTCTATATATTTATTTAAATTTTTATATCATATTTTAGAAACTACTTTAATAAATTTTTAAAAAGTGATTCCGGAATGATTGTTCAGTTTACTATTTCGTTGACTATTATTTGAAATTACAATTTGTACATTTTGAAATTACATTTTCTATAAATCTCTGGTTAAATATTACTTTTCCGGAATAACTTTTGCAATTTTCTTCCGCATCGAAAGAAAGAAAACAATAAAAACTTTTCAGAGTGCGTAATTGGTTAATCATTACGAAAAAAAAAAAAAAAAAAAAAAAAAATAATAATAATAATAATCAACAGTCGTAAAATTAAATTAATATACATATCTCTTTTGCCTACTTTAGAAGATATTAAAGTATACAAAAATTGAAAGTTGACTTGATACCAAAGTTCACTTTTGCACTCTTACGACCACCATACGCCTAATAAACGATAGAATATTATTTTAAAATAATAGTTTAAGAAATAAGTACACCGTAAACGTGAATTGCTGATTTATATAAATTATGAAAGGTATTAAAACTACATAAACAGTTAAATATTATTTTATGATGGAGATAGAGAATGAAAAGCTTTGTAAATTTTTAATGAGTATGAAAAGTATAAAAAGTCGTTAATTGGTATTTCAGTTTAATTTATGCAGTCACATGTTTCAATATTGAATTTCAAAATCTAAGTCTAATTTCAAGTTACAGATGAAACAATAATTTTTTACATAATTCAATCAATACCACTTTATCAATATATATTCATATAAAACTGTAAGTTCACTGGCAATGAATGAAATTTGAACAATATTCAATTAAAACATGCGTTTTATATAAAATCTAGGTAATACTGAAATTGCGTGAAATAAATTTTGAAAATATGTATTTATACATTATATAGTATTTATACAGTTTTCTATAAATTTACTTTAATCATTTTTGTGTTGAATTTTTACAATAATATAACGATAAATATATAGCATTATCACAACTGTAGAAAATGCTTTTATGTGGATTATTGATTTGCATGTGATTAAAATACAAAGCAATTTTATAACAATGATATAATGTAGCTGTTGTGAAGCCGTTGTTATTATTTTTTACTTATATTACATGAGTTATATGCTATAAAATTAATAAAGAAAGAAGAAAATATTATAGAAACAAAATAGTCAGAAAATAAATTTAATCAATAAAGATCCACCTGACACAATTAATACACACATATTGTACGACTAAAACGAAATAAACAATTATATACATAGGTCTTCCTAACTATTTGCTATTAATAAATTAGGAAAACATTTTTTGAACTTCATTAAAAAATAATTAAATTTATTTTACGTCGAAAATAGTAAAATTAGCGATGTAAAAACAAAAAAAAAAATAATACTATCATGTTCCTTATCGAGGAACAAGAAAAAAATGTAAAACTGCGAACAATTTAATTCAAAAATGAAATCGCGATGTAATTAAACTAGTTACTAAATGCTAAATGTACTAAATGCAAAAAGTCAAAGATATAAGGCATTAAAAATATCGCGACTTCTCACACAATTGTGTATGCACGAGCGTGTGCGCGTTTCGTCACCTCTCATTGCTCTTGACTCGCGAAATAATAATTTAATTACATTCGAATAAAATATCTATTATTGTAATAGATGACGGAAAATTGGAAATTGAAGTAAAACTATATGTAGGTATTCAGAATTATGATTTTAATAAATAAATATTTATACGAATATGTACAAAAATGAGCTAATGAAAAATTTGAAAGGTAAAAAAAGAATATTATTCGGAAAACATTTTTCTATTCAAATAATATAAAAATATAAAATTATAAACTGTCAAGCGTGTTTTGCTAAGGCGTGATTACGCTACGTGTACTTCGATTATATATATATATATATATATATAGATATATATATATACACTTACAGTTATTGTAATTATGTATAACTATTATACGTGTAGCGCTACCCTCAGATTGTTATCAATACAAGACTTATATTGTTTCACGTTGTATTATCGGATATTAATAAAAAAAAAAAAAAAAAAAAAAAAAAAAAAAAAGAAGAAGAAGAAAGAAAAGAAAGAAAGAAAATAAAAATTGCACGTAATGGAGTTGAATTAAACTTTTCATTCAATTATCATTTCAAGAAAAATTATTGAATCTTTTATTCTTTTAGTCAATTTTATACATTCTTATTTCAATTAATATCATTATTTTTTCTTTAAACATATTTTGATTGTTCCATTATTATTATTATTATTTTTTTTTTTTTCAACTATATCCATTTAATAAATATGCTTATTAGCAGAATAGAGCTGATATTTATATTACAATGTTAGTTATAACAATGTATAAGTTAAAATAAAATTTCTTCAGATGTTTTATTATTCTTAGTAAGAAATATCGATGTAATATAATATTTCAGTTTTTATGATGTGTAGATTTTAAATAAGTATTTTATTTTAAATAAATAAATATTTTACAACATTTATTAATTCTTTACAATATATTATAAACTATTTTATTTATCTATTAATTGACTATTAATTAAATTAACAATTATAAAATATTTATAAAACTTATTATCGATATATTATAAAAAAAAATATATATATAGTAATTGTTAATTGACATTATATAAAGTGACTGATTTAAAAAAGTTTTGCAAATAATAAAAGAAATAGATCTAAAATTGCATGTAAAATACATTAGCATAAATGAAGTTACTTTGTTCAGAGATAGAATATTTTTCAAAAATAAATTTAGATGATCAGATACACATACTAGAGGTTAGAATTACTTAAGAAAGTAAATATCGAAAAATAATCACACGAATATCTAATCAATGCATCGTATTTCATTATTAGCAAATTTTCACTTGTGTACGTGATATGCCCATGTTGTTTCGTAACTCCGTATTAAAAAAAAAAATTAAAATTCCCACAAAATGACATTCGAATTCGATTTCTTATTAAATTTTTCTGGTATTTTTACTGCTACAGTATTGCGAACGTCCAGCCTATCTAAATTTAATAACTTCTCTCGATATTCGAGGCAAAATTAAAAAAGTAATAAGCAAAAATCAATATGTCGCGTATCGGGGCGAGAAATAATGCCTAACACAGTTTGAGGTAAGCGCGCGGCTTTCGCGATAAGCAACATTTTTCGTAGGAGGAGAAAGAGGAAGAAGAGGCGAAAGAGAAGGAAGAGGAGACAAGATCACAGAAATAGTCCCATCGGCACTATATTGTATATCCATTTTGTTTTCTTTTTTCGTCGCGCCCTTACGTGTGTTTCGTACACACAGTCAGCGATTTTGCAAAAGAGGATTCAATGGCGCAACTCGATTCTATGGAACGAAAGCGGCAGGAGTACATCAAGGAACTAATCATTACGGAGGAGGCTTACATCGTTGATATGCAACTAGTACATGAGGTAACCAACCCCTTTTCTACATTTGCTTTTCTCTTACGGTTCGTAATGATTTTTATATAATAATTTTTCAACTTAGCAGAACTATTGTGTCGATGCAATAAATTTTGTATATTCATACTTAATGTAATTACTACCAAAAATAAATCAATAAAGAAATAAATAAAATTCTTAATTATTACTTATATTCATTACAAGCATTGTCCAATATAGATAAATTTTATAAGAATATTATATAATTAACACTTCAAAATTAACATAATTATTTATTATTATAATTGCAGGATGTACTATTCATATGATTAGAAAGCGAGTTGATTGACACATGCAAATTGAATGGAGATAATATACTCATTTAATTTTTAAATTAATATCGAAATTAATTTGATTTTATTACAAATAAGATTTATCTTGATTGTGAATTGAATGAAACCGATTTTTTAAATGTTTTTGCTTTAAAAAAAAAAAAAAATAATAATAAAACGAAAATTTTACTCTTGATACAAGTATTTCAGTTTTAACATTTTAAGTACAGTACAAAGGCATTTATTACTAAAATAACAAATAATTATAAACTTTGTTTATATTATATATACATTTCTAGGAGATTTACCATTTTCAAATTTCTTTAGTGGTTCAGTAAATCAATATATCAATATCATATACATTCCAAAGTAAATTTCATTTTATGACTTAGATATTAATATTAATTAGATAATATTAATACCAATAAGAGATAGAATAAGTTTTGTAAAAATTATTTATATTGAAGATAAAACTACGATATAATTATTTAATTATGTACTTCGTTCATATATATATTTTTTTATAAAAGTTTTATTGTATTCCGTATCCACAAAACTCATCAAATACATTGAAATAATATGTATAGATTTTAAAATTTTTTTAATTTGAATATTTAAAATAATGTAATTTATATGAAATGCATTATTATTATTCTATCATCTTCTTAAATAATATATATATATATATATATATATATATATATATTAAAATATTTAATTATTCAATGTATAACATAATTTTAATGTACATTATTGCATATTTAATATAATTTATTTTTCTGCATGTAATATTATTTTTAAGATCTTTTCAATTGTTATATTTTATGTAGGTATTTGAAAAACCACTTTTAAACAGTATGGTGCTATCAGTGGATGAAGTTGATAAAATATTCGTCAATTGGAGAGATATAATCGCTTGTAATGATAATTTTTTGAGGTAATAAATTTATATTATTTCCATGTGTTTTATTGATTTTAAATAAAATCCTTTCTATAGAACATTGAGGATAAGGAGAGACAATAGCGAAGGCGGAATTGTCAGGATGATTGGCGATATTCTTTGTGAAAGTGTAAGTTTACAGAATTTTGTTTATTAGAATATAGAATAAGAAGGCATTATTAAAAAATGTTTATAATTTAAATTTCAAAAAAAAAAATATATATATATATATATATATATATATTTAAGTAACGATGTTTTTATTTAACAGTTAGACGCAGTTTTAATATAATGTATTAAGAAAAAGAAATTTGTCATCTTAATTAAATCAAACATATAATTATAAAAATAATTATATCATTTTTTTATATGTATAATAAAATATACATTACAATATTTTCAATATTCAATGGTTAAACAAAGTTATTAAAAACAAAAATAAAAAAATAATTAATGTCATCTCCTTTTGGGGTTATTCATCATTGTTTTATTGAATTTTATCCATATTAATAAAGTTAAATGTATTGCAAAAAAACTCATAAAAAATTTGATATATGTATTTTATATAATAAAAATATTTAAAAAATTCCAAATTAAATCTACAATATTGTATTTTCCGTTTTTACATTTTCAGATACCAAGAATGTCTGCGTATGTTAGATTCTGTAGTTGTCAAATCTCAGCGGCAGTGTATCTTCAGCGACTGACGGAAACTTTTCCCGCTTTTGTCGAAGTTTCTCAAAGATGTCAACAAGATCCCCGTACCAAAGGAATGCCATTAAGTTCATTTTTAATCAAACCAATGCAGCGAATTACCAAATATCCATTACTTATCGGAAAGGTATTGAACAACTTTTTTCCTATTTCTCTTCTTTTTTTTTTTTTTTTTTTTACTGATTATTAAAACAGATTGATTAATATATTAATTCTTATCATTTAAGAATAAGAATAGTAGATTGTCAAGATTGATAAATATATTAATAAATAAATATAATTAATCGATATAATAAAGAATTTTAAATTATTACAATAAGATAGTTATAATTACTTGCGTTTATATTGTTCGAAATCATGTTTTTATGAAAAAAATGTAAAAACTCTTGTAATTTATGTATTAATTAAACATTACACCAATGATATTTTTAATATTGAATTCAAGAAATATATTTTCATTGTTGTAAACCAGATACTAGAATATACACGTTCCGATCATCCTGATAAGCAATATTTACAAGAAGCGCTGGCTAAGGCCGAAGAATTTTGTACTCAGGTATTCTAAAATGCTCAAAGAACTATTTAATTTACTTCATGAAATAATTTGCTTACATTCAATTTTAATGAAAATTAGGTTAACGAAGGCGTACGAGAAAAAGAAAATAGCGATAGACTAGAGTGGCTTCAAACACACGTCACGTGTGATGGATTAGAAGAACAAATCGTTTTTAATTCACTCACAAATTCTCTTGGCCCGCGTAAGCTCATACATTTTGGAATTTTACATAAAGCTAAGAGTGGCAAGGAACTCATTGGATTTCTTACAAATGACTTTTTATTATTCGCTCAACCATTAAAATCTATACCAAGCGGGCAACAATTTTCTTTTGAACGGAACGAATATCATAGATTCAAATTATATAGAAGGGTAACATTTAAAGTTTAATATGTAATTGATATTCAATACGCTTAGATGATTAAATAGTTGCTGAGGCAAAGCTATAAAAATACCTATAAAAATCTATCTTTCAATTAAAAGTCGAGCCTCAATTAAAAATTCTGATTATGAATAAAAATAATTGTCAACTTTTACAAATTCTAATAACATATATATATATTTAATATGTCAATTGGTTATTTTTAAAATAATATACAAATCATTGCTAGTTTTTGGTATATCTTTATAATATTATATAATTGAAGTTTTTATGAACGAATGCCTTTAAATTTAATGCCTATATTATATAATATCGTATAAGCAAATAATTAGCGATTTTTGTTTTCAATAGTGTAGAAAAGTGTATTGAATTTAATTATTTCTTTAATCTTAAATGATTAATAGTATCGATACTTTATAGTCTCAGGTTTTTCTATTTCTACGTTTCATTAACTTATCCTCCTTTCAGCCCATATTTCTCCAGGATTTAGTTCTATTCAACGAGTCAGAATTGCACGTAAATTCGGGTGTCACCACAAATGGTGGTGATGCATCCGATCAGTCGAGAACCTTAAAGTTAAACGACTCCAAGAAAGCTATTACATTGCTAGCACCTTCCGCGAGCGAATGTTCCTTATGGGTGAGGCGAATAGCAGAAGCTCGACGACAGTTTGCTGAAAATGAAAAGTGTCGGCTACAACGTCAGCGTTCGAGTAAGTATAACGAATACAAAAGTTCATAAATAAAGATATTTCTATTTACTGTCTATTTGATCCTTACGCATATTGCCTATTCATTTTTGTAAAATCAATATTTACTTCATTTATAAGAAAGAATGTCAGTAAAAATTTCAGCACAGAAATAAAAGATTTCTATAGACAACTATTAATAAAGATATAGTTAAATGTGCCTAATATAATATAAGAATTTGAGTATTAATTCAAGATACATCTTAGAATTGTATATTTCTTATTCATTGTACATTATGAAAGGTGAAATATTAATAAAATCTTATTAAATTCAATTATAATATAAAAATCACTTTAATCTAAGTTAATTTAAGTTTATGAGAGATATCATTTTATGAGAGATAGTGAAAAATAAGAAAATTTAAAAAAATGAAAGATTTTTTCAATTTTATAAGGCAATTTTATACAGAAAAATGTCAAGTATTGCTATAGCTTATATAAAATTATTTATAACAAATTCATATAATAAAATAATAACAATTTGTATTTGTTTATAATGCATAATAATGCATTAGAGAGTGGATTTATTTTCAAAAGTATTTGTAAAATAAATCAACATTCTTTAGTTGTTAAATATTAGTTTATTACAAAGAAAATAATACAATTTCTGTTGTTATTAATGTACAGAACAAGCGCAATTCAAAGCATGTGGACGGATTCTTGTAACGGTACTTGAAGGCTCCAGTTTAAGAGCCACAACTGGTAAGCCACCATGACTTTTCATATTGATTATTATTACTATTAGACATTTATGTATTACCATATTTATTTGAAAGTCCTGTCTACTTTGAATAATATCGGTTCAATACATTTCTATGCAAACTACAAACTAATTCCTTTTTTACCAATACTATTATTTATATATTATCAAAATATCTTTATTTATAATATTATTATGGAAAACTCATACGGCAATTAAATATTGAATATTAATTTCTTTAAATGTCTAATATCACCATGAAAATAATTAATAAGTACATTTAACGTATTTATTTTCGAAAGAGATTGAAACATAATATTAAGTTAGACAAATTTAAAATTCATACAAATATTTGGTACAAATCTGGTTATGATTACCTTGTCGCACATATAATAATAGTCTTATTAGCAAATATTATTTAGAATATTAATAAGATATAATTTATTTTTTATTGAAAATAATTTTATTATATATTTGTTTCTAAATGGTAGTATTTATTATATGTACGTAGTACTTATTTGCTTATTGCTTACTCTTTTTTCTCCTATACGCATGTCGAAGTTGGTTCTTGGGATCTAGTACATTGAAACGTCCAAAAAAGTGATAAGAACTGGGGTGACATACAATATTTTTTATAAATTTCATTTGACTACAACACTCTAGACTATAAACTAACAATTAATACAGTATATTCTAGTCCATCAAAGATCGCAAAAAGTCTTTCTTTGGATAATAATTGAGGAAATGGAAGATCTTGTCAGTTAAAACAAAGGTAAAACATTCAAAATTTCAAAAAAAAAAACGTTTTACCACAAAATTATAATAATGTTTTAAGTACAAAATTTAAATATCTTAATTCATATGCATATTTACAAATATCGTTTGCTTTAATAATAATTTTAATATTTTAAGTGCTGAACCAACAATAAGGCACAACATTGGTGAGAAATATTTTAGGTATACATAAATTTTAATAAGAATACTTTTGTTTTATTGACAACTATACATTTTACACCGCATGAATAACATTGTTGTAATTTCTTATTATATTATTAAGTATAAAAATACAAAAGTAATTGTCTTTGAAAGATCGTCATGGGAAATTCACCAATAAAAATGTATATAAAAAGTAAAAATTATTTTTACTTTTATATTTGTATTTACAATAAGGGATAATTCTATCTATACTAACCCTTCTGTTCATTTATAGTTAATAAAGTTTCGTTTAGTATTTTATATTAATTATGCATATAATAGAATTATTAAGTATTTGTTTGTAGTATTGTTGTATCAGGTAAAAAAGCATGTTTGTTTACGATAGATCCAATGTCTTCAAATAAGTCTTATAGATTTCCAATCTTATGTTTGTAGGAAAATGCAATGCATTTTGTAAAGTTTCAATGGGCTCACAAGAGGAACAAACAATCGTAGTTTCAGGCACAGACTGTCCAGTGTGGGATACATCTATGCAGTTCCAAGTTAAGGATTTGCACGAAGACACATTATGTATTACTATTTTTGATAAGGGATACTTCAGTCCAGATGGTAGGAAACTGAAGAATTTATCTTAATTTTATAATCAGCTAAATCTTAATGCTAATGGTCAAAAACCAAACGGTTAAACTACTTGAAACCTGAATGTGTCGTCAATTTTACCTTCAAAATTTAAAAATATCCTTTATTAAATGCAATACTTCTAAAAAAAAGCATTGATCAGTACTTTTTCAAATTTTCATTTTAACTATACGTATTATTTATATAAAGTTATTTTTTTTTTTTTCAAAACGTCTATTTGCCCATGTAATGTTCATGGAAATAATGAATGGCAATAACAGAATTGTATTATTTTTACTTTCAGAATTTCTTGGTCGAGCAGAAGTTCGAGTAGTGGATATTATGAGAGATAGTAAAGATGCTTGTGGGCCAATCACAAAACGAATTAAGCTTCGAGAAGTTGATAGAGGAGACGTAGTTCTAAAATTGGACCTTCGCTTATTTGGCAGTAGATAGTGGATAAAGAAATTTTATAAAAAACTAATACAAAAGAGTATGTGAATTAAATTCAAATTTACAAACTAATTTTTCAGTCCTTTAGTATGTAAAATATATAAGTATTCTAAGATAGTAAAAGTATGTATCCAAACATTTCCAGTATATTATAGTATTTCTTTTGTAAATGAGACTCAAAAGTCAATGATTATATGCAAATGGTTCATATCTTGAATACTATGTTGTATTATTAAAATGAACAAAGTGTTAGGAAATATTTTCCTGTTTATATCTAAAATATTATTGTACTGTTTATAACTTTATTACGGATTTCTAATTATTGTTATTTTGCTATTGTGAATGCTCTCTTTTTATTATACCAATATTAAATTATTAAATAAAAATTATTAAAAAAAAATTATTTTGATAAATTAATAAATTATCTTAACCTTAGAAATTTTGAAAAATAGAATGTATGATGTTTCATCGATGGATGAAATTTTAAATAATAAAATATCATAATAATTACACCTATTATAAATGATATTATACAAGTAGCAGATATTAAATAATGATACCATACAATATCAATATTACTAGGCACACTTAGAAGTATTAAAATGCTCGCTGAAATATTCTCCAATAAACATACTGTATAATAAAACAGATGCTTTGTGTATGTACCAGAATCATCGGGATTCAAATAAATGAAAATATAAATGAATCCAAGCACACAAGTAAATAATATTGATTTAATTCGTTCTATTATTGTACGAGGCAAATGTGGAGCTCGATTTGGATCTTGACAAAATACAATTAAACCGCGAGATTCCATAATAATCCATATTGTCATTCCAATCCAATGAAAAAAGCAAGCCAATATAACACAGAAAGTTGAAAAAATTGCTACTGCTGCTACAGATGCTATTCGTGAAGCTTAAAAAATTTTGTTAAATTCATAAAGTGATATTAAAACTATATCATTACTAAAATAATAATAAATATCTTACTGGTAATAAATAAGTGCCATAGAAACTGAAGTACAGATCCAGCAAAATTAATATTTTTTTTATCCACTTGGGCAAGTCGAATACCACGATGATAACTAACCATTGCCCATGCCAAACTAATGAACGAACTAATAATACTAATGATTTGATGTAAAGCTATAATTTACATTATCGGATTAATGAAAATTTCTTTAATTTATTTACACGAAATACTTTATGCATAAAAAATACATTTTTAAATACTTTCGAAAATACTTACTCATAATACTAAATTCACCGTAGTAATCTTGTACAAAAATAGATAACTGTAAAATTTGTTGTGGTGCTGCTTCAATGAAGCACTCTAAAACTCTAAGAAGTGCAATATCTTGTTCTTCTTTCAACATTTTAATAAAGTACTTTCTTTGTCCCACTTTATCATCTTTTCTTTTACAATTGCGCGATTGAATAGCATATTTTAAGCTAAGGAAGCATCTGTAAGCCATGGTAAATTGTAATACTACTATAAGTAATACAACAATAACTTGTCCCATTTTCTTGAAAAATGTTTTGCCTCTTGTACACTTATTCTGTGTATTGTTCTACAAATTAAATTCAAAGAGCTTTAAATAAACAGATTTTAAATGAAAAAAAATAAGAGTATTAAATACCATGGATTTACATTATTTTTAATAAATTTATACCTCTTCATCTTGATGATACATTTGTACGCTGACTATTGTATTAATAAAAGATGGAATCATTATTAAACTTATGGTCCACGCAAACATTTGTAATTTATTGTTCAAGTAATATTGAACTACAAGATTAATATCAATAAAGAAATCTGTACAATGTGTGATAATCGATAGTATCAGTAAAAATATATCTAAATTAGATATTTTTGAGCTTTTTGGAGGAATATCTGGAACATCTTCCTTTCTTTCTCGTGCAAAATCATTTAAAGCAATTACCGGGCTAATATTATCTTCGAACTCCATTTTATAATTACTTTTACTAAATATATAATTAATATGAAATACAATAGTAATAAAATAAATGGTGATATACAATGCCTACAACTTAAAACCGATTTGCAAAATTCAGTAATCCTTTGTTTACGAACTTTGAGGTTAATTTCAATACATTTTAATTATATTCTTTTCTACCAACACTCCCCTATTTAACTTGTTAAATTTATTAATATTTTTATTAATTATACATTGTAAATTATTATAAAATTTTAATTATTTTATATAAGTAATACTTTGTGAAATAGAAACTATAAAAATGGATAAATTTTAAATTAATCTTATAAATCGTTTTATTTAATATAATTGATATTACATTTACAATATTCTACATTTAAATGTTTATTAATTTTAAAGTATCGACTACAATCGTAGATGAAGGCATTTTTGCCAATTCTTGTGGCGCCGTCTTTTAAAATGCTTCCTTGACATGCCAATGCGCGCATACGCACACTAACCCACCCACAAATGTGCACACAAACCAATAAATGCATATGCATATGCATATATATGTATATGCGTATGCGTATGCAGATAATATAGATTCAATTTTTGCGCAGCCGAAATTGTACACAAACAATGCTCAAGGTAATAAAGCGTCGCTGACAAGCGCAGTTTTGTCAAAATAGTCATTCTCGGTCAACGAGGATTTTCTATCGACAGTCCGATCAGACTCGAAGGTTCAAGACTCCAATGGCTGATTATACGTCACTCGGGTCATAATTATTAGTCACATTTGGACTTTTCATAACAAAGTGAAATATAATCTTTTAAATGATATTTATAAATTAAATGTGAATAAATTGGTAGTTTGATAAAGTTGAAAAGTTTTATATATATATATTTTTTAAAACAACTATCAAAATGCCAGTACGTATATATTATAACTTACTTAGGTTATAAATTATCCAAAAACTATTCAATAATTTTTATGAAAAGGCCGAAATTCTTTAGTATTATTAACTAATTTTATCATAACATAATATTACATACTAGTATAAGTATAAATGATCGGAGATTAAGAAAAATTAGCTATTTTCTAATATTAATATTAATAAATTAATGATGATTTTAATGATTTGTTTCAGGCTTATCATTCCAGTTTCACAGAGAAAAACAATAATTTGGGTAATATGGCCCTATTACCCTTGAAGACATCATATAGAGGTCCCGCTCCACCTCTCCTTACTGTCGAAGACATGGATATTATAGACGAAGCATTATATTATTTCAAAGCAAATGTATTTTTTAGAACCTATGAGATAAAGGTATAATTTCACTATATATCATTATAATATACTCAAAACAATAGGATAATTGATGAAGTTTTAAAACCATATAAAACTTTAAGTTTAAAAGTTTATATTATAAAAACATGTTTTTAATGAGTTTTGATAAATATTATAATTAGATGAAAAAAATGGTAATAGGACTATTTTAAATACAATTTGTTAAATAATAATTGGAAGAATTGAAAAATTGGAATGGCAAATATTAAGAGTCAAATTGATGCCAATTTATAATATATTGTACGCTTAAACAATTTATTTCAGAGTGAAGCAGATAGAGTTTTAATATACATAACTTTGTATATAACGGAATGTTTAAAGAAATTGCAAAAGTGTATTAATCAACATCAGGCACAAAATGAAATGTATTGCTTGGCAGTTTCAAAGTTTGATATTCCTGGAGATGCAGGTTTTCCATTAAATTCTGTTTACGCTAAACCAAATAATTCATCCGAAGCTGGTATGTAAAAATATTAGTTAAAATATTATTAATATAATTTTGTTTATTCCTTCTGTTTTATTTCTATTTGTAATCAAGCCCTTTTATGTAATATGATTCTTATTTGAAATAATCTTTTGAAAATTCTCATTTAATGAAATCAATATTATTATTGAAATCTAGATTCCATGAGACAATATTTACTACAATTACGACAAGAAACAGGACTTCGGCTTATTGAAAAAGTTTATGGAAGTGATGGAAAGCCAAGCAAATGGTGGCTATGTTTTGCGAAAAAGAAGTTTATGGATAAATCGTTATCCGGTCCTGGTCAATAATAAATTTTTTTCTTATTATCTAATTTTAAGGCTTATATATATTTAATAAAGAAAAAAAAAATAAATAAACAGAGACATAGATTAAATTTTCCATTTAAATTATTATTTACTGTTTTTCTATTAAGTTTTTACAAATAAACTAAGAATAAACTGAGAGTTTACATTAAAAATTGCTATATAATATTTTACTCTGCCTTTTGAAAAAATTTTTTTAATGAACATTTTTATATTTCGTGCGATGTATGCACATAAATATTTGTAAATTAATTGTCTATACTAATGATCTCTTACATTGATTAATTTTCCAATAGATTTCTTAAATATTCTTTAATTTTAACAAATTATGAATAAACTTAATTAATATTTTAACACCGGTTTATCATGTTAATATCATTTGTTATTCAAGTATTATATGTTGTTTTTTTTATAGAATTATTTTATTTTATAATTGATTAACATATAAATATCGTGGATCGAACTATTTTATTTGTTAAAAAAATATTGATAATGTAATCATAGATAATGTAACAAAGGGACTAAATAAAACGCTTTTTATAAGAAATAAATGAAATTTTTAATCGACCAATTTCATAATTAGTCGGAATAATTAATGAGTTAATTATTCAATTTTACAAGAGATTAAGTACAAATACCTTATTTTCATAAGGAGTTTATGACTATTTGAGCCTTAAAAATAGGAAGTCTCATAAATTTAAATACATTTGCAATTTAATCGCTTGAACTCGAAAATGAAATAAATAAATAATTTACAGCTAATTTGTGTGAGAAAGTTTTTTTTTTTCTTTATGAATTATAAATTTAGGAGATAAATCACCGAGTTCACTTAGCGCATTAAATAGACTTATGAAATTATCATCTAAGATTCTCTAACTTAGCGAACCAACTAAAAATGTAATTAATTAAATTATTCTTTGATGTACGATGTTAATAATACTTGGAAGTCATATAATTTAGGATTGATTTTTTGGATTGAATCGTCCTATGTGAAGAATCAATCCAGTAAGATTATGTCTTATCAAGTATAGGAAAGGTTTGTCCATTTTCATTCTAGGTTTTTCTATTTCCACTTGCCTACGATTTCTACATCGTCTGCGTTTTATAGGTGTGAGCCACCATAACTTTTTCCTTTGTTTTTGCCTGAAAATATTACTTTTATCAGTGTCTCGCTTTCCCGATTGAGCGGATTGCGAATGTAATGCTTCGGGGCTCTCATTTAATCGAGATGAATTATCCGAAGTCAACGAGTCGTCACAGTCGTTCTCCTCATTATGTTTAATATTATCATTAATTTCAGTGATAACGGATTCGCTATTTTCCAAGTCATCAATACCAGTTTTCATATTATTAATCATTTCCCAAGCTCGAGTATGCCTGGTTGACGTACCAGGGAAAGTTTCGCTCAAGGGTCGACCACCTAATTTATTTTCATCGCCGCACGTGGCAAATAAATTCATCTGAAAGCATGAAAAACATTTCTTAAATCATTACGATAACTGTAAATAATGAGAATTAATATTATAATAGTATCAACAGTTTTTTTTTTTTTTTTTTTTTTTTTATTTTTTTTTAAATTTTTTGTAACTGTATGTAAAGTTTAAATATTTTATCTCAAAAAATATTTATAAGATAAGCTATCGATCGGTGATTTATGATTTATGATACAATTTCAATGAATGAAGAAACCGATTTTTGTAAAAAAAAAAAAAAAAAAAGAAAGAAAGAAAAAAAAACAAGAGAACGATAGAGAAATAGTAATAACACTTGCAACAATACACAGAAAATTATTCACAATAAACATTGCCTATTACAAATTATTTCAACAATTACAAATGTAATCAATTTAAATTTCTTTCTATTTGTGTAGACCTTTATCGTTAGTTTAAAAAATAGTCTAAAAATAATTTTCTTTTGCATTAAAAAATTGTTCTTTATATACATATATAATTTTTTTTTTTTTTTTTTTTTTTTTTAAAAATTTAATTTTTTTTTTTTTTTTTTTTTTTTTTTAAGTAAATATTTTAATACCTGCAACATATCTGCTAAGTAGAGATCGTGTCCAGCTCCATTGATACCTTTCAAATCAGCAGTTTTAGCAAAGAGCTGATCGAATCCTAATTTCTTTAGTGCAGACGTGATATTGACGATGGAACGGTGACTAAATTTAGGTATCTGAACGTCTACTCGTCTGGGAACTATAACTTTAAGTAATTTCTCTAACGCATTATCGCTCGGATTGCCAAATAATCTCTGCTCCAATCGTTCCAAATTATCGCCAGCTGCCGTGAGTCCTTGTTGTCCTGGCATAACCATTATTAATGATACTGGCCTATGGACGTCGCCTAATGCCACTGCCGTTGCATCGAGACCTGGTTCGTATCCAGCTGACACTCCGGATTTCCATACAACAGCGGGTATCGGGACGAGTTTCCGTTGCTTGACCGTTTGCGAAACCGCGAAATACATTTCCCCGTCCCTCCCATCCGAACTGGCGTCCGGGCTATCGCAGCTCATTTGAAATACGTTAGCAGATAAAGAAGTTAATGGTGATCGTAATGAGACCGTGTGCGTTTTAACAAAGTCCTTTATTCTACCGCCAGTTTGCTTTCTAATGAGTAAGTTTGTCCTCCTCCTTAAAATATCACCAGCAGTCGAGAAGTTTATATCTACGACTGCTCCTTCGTAAAATTGCTGAGCTTGCTCTTTATAAAAGGGCATTATTTTGCGAACCTTTAGTCTATCGGCAAAAAGAGCCCTAACAAAAGCAGCATTTTGAATGCCTTGTCCTCGTGCTAAAGTAACGGTGTCGGTAATATTTTGAAAAACCAAATGAGGATTGAACGTTACAACGTCGTCCAATTTCATAATATCATTCATTTGATTGGACGTAAGACCCCGTGCACCTAAAAATATCATTGCCAAAGTGCTGATCATTCCAAACGGAGACAACGTTATGGATCTAGATGAGCTTAGTTCTGAATTCGCTAGGGCCCAGAATTTCAATGACAATTCATTGCACATGTTTACGAATTCAACGACATCTTTATCAAGAGCTTTGTTACTTTGATCCAAGCCAATGGCGCCCGTCGCGTGATCTAAACTTACTATTTGTGGATTTAATTTTTGAGAGCCTTCTTTACTGTTTGCCGAGGATTGTTTAACATCTACGGTTTGATTTACAAGATTTTTCTGCGGAATAAGAGTCCATTTCTCGGCACTGCTCTCTTTTGTTATCGCCACTGGCTTACTCGTTGTCTGCTCTTTAATAAGAGTTGTGCTTTTATTGACTGGCTTAGTTGTTTTTTTTACATAACTTTGGGAACCTTCGTTCGTAGGCCTTTTATCGCTACTATAATAAATTTTATTCTTTATAGTAAATTTAGGATGTTCCGTAAGCTTAGTCGTTTGCATTTTATTTTTTTCCTCTTCGAGATTTATTCTACCAGCAGATTTATCTATCGTAGATTGAATCTTTTCAAATGATCCTTTGGCTGCGCTGTATGTTGACATTATGTAAGGTTTTGCTGTAACAGGCTGCTTTGCTGTAGTCATAACAGTAGTCAAGCTAGAACTATATTTAACTTTTAAATTGCCTAGAGTCGATGTTTCTAACGTAGAATATTTTTTTGTCGTAAGATATTGACCCGTTAATTCTGAACTATTTTGATAAGGTCTACTAAACGGCAGATTTTGATGTATTAAGTGTGTACTATTGTCTGGCTTTGTTAACGAAGTCTTATCCTTTTTGTCGACTATTGTAGTAAAAGTATGATCGGCAGGCGTAAAATTACTATCATCGCTTATCGTTTCAACTCTATCCAAAGGAATATCAGTTGTCGTAACACCAATAGAATATTCGTATTCTGTACGATCGGATTCCAATGTTTTATCTTGTAATTGCATGATCAAGTCACTTATTTTTTCTAAGGATGAGTCATATTTGTCTTGAGTTTGACTAGGAATTTTAGTTTTACTAGACATTGGAATTGATTCGGATGGCACAGATGTATAAGATTCATAGTAGTTATAAGTCGAACCCCCTTCACCTTCTGATATATAAATTGGTATAGAGCTTGTCTTGTCCATATAATTTTTATCGTTATCTAATAATAAAGTTGTTGACTTTTCTTGGTAACTAACATTTTCATCTATTTTTGATATATTTTCTAAGCCTTTGTTAGACGAGACGTATACTGAATCCTTGTTTGTAGTTGGACTGCTAGTACTACGACCAACGTCGTATGGTGTCGAATCGGTGAAATATTCTGCCGTAGGCTGTACTTGATCATAAGTCGGGTATCCTGCAATCAGTCCACTAGCGATATTATTAGGTTCCTTATAATAATTAGATAAAGTATAATGCACTAAAGATGGAGTATTTGTTTGATCTGTAGCTTCCGATACGATTTTCTCAACGTCTATAACTGGATTATTAATTTTAATTCTTGTAAATAATGAGCTATGCACATTATTGGCATTTGATTGATGAGAAATGCTTTGTTCATCAGAATCAGAATTTTTTAAATCTAAGTAAATTATAGGAGTTTCGGTGCTGTCTTTGTTAATCGCTCCAAGAAATTTCGTTGTCGATGTTTGAAAATTATCATCATCAACATATTTAGTCGAGTAAATTTCTTTCGAAATTGTGCCTTTCGTAATAGAATCTGGATTTTGCTCTGCTTTAGAGTTAGCTAAATTCTCAAAATTATAAGCAACAGTAGTCAGGTATTCACTGATTGATTCTGTATTATTGTACTTCGGGACGTCTGTAGTTGGATTTGTATTTAATTGTGGCTCCTCGTCCAATGGAATAAACGTTGGATGTTTAAATACATCGATTCTTGTATGATTTAATGTCGTTAGTGTTGGTAAGTCGCTTGTGTCATTTGAAACATTGGCATCGACATCAGCTGGAAACGTCGTAAAATGTGATACTTCGTTGTAGTCGTTAGTTGTAGGTAATTTTGAATCGTAATGATCTTTCATATAATTGTAGAATGTTTCGCGTAAATTGGGCAAACCTGTATTATAAGTAACAGTATTTTTTGTAGTGTAATTTAATTTTTGCGATATAATTGGAACGAAAGAATCTGAAGTATAATTTATCTGATTTATGGGTTTAAGATGTTGCATTATGTTATGTGAAGGCAAAGCTGATAATTTTGTAATATTAAAAACATTTTCTGTATTTCCAGATGACTTAATATTAAACGTCGTCGTAGACGTAACTTGATTTAACTTATTTGATGGTAAATTATATATGGACGTATCATCATCATCATATACAGGAATAACTTTAATCGTAGACAATTCATCTTCTTGTAATTGTATTGGCTTCTTATCGTAAGCAATTTTTGTAGTAAATTTAGTTGGTCTGTTGTTTTTTTCAATAGAAGATTTTTCAGTAATTATTTCCAATTTTTCATTGCTAGATGTAGAGCTCTCGATTTCTAACGAATTATTTTCCAACATGGAAATAATAGGTAAGATTGTCGAAAGTTGCATTGACGATTTTGTATTAGAATTATTAACTGACTTCAAGAGCGTATTTTCGTTTTCCGGTCTCACTGTTTGAGAAAACTTATTGTACTCTCTTATTGGGAGTGTAACATCATAATAAGATTGCGTATAAATATTGAAATTAAAATCTGTATTTTGATTGTCGGTAATATAATTCGCTGTTGTCTGCTTATCATTTGTTAAAGTTTCTATTTCATAATTACTTATATATGTTGGGGTTGTGCTTTTATTATCCAAATTCTTTTTTGAATATTTATACTGCGATGTATTATTTTCCATCAAAGTGTTTGCCGAGTTTTTAGTTTGATCTTTATTCAATGACTCCTTAGAATAGTCATTTGTGTACGATAAATTCTCAATTTTGTTAAGTGGCGTGTTGTATTCTACGGTCGAATCAATGCTGGATTGATCAGTAGTATAATTTTCTTTAAATGGCGTAGTGGTTTCTTCTTGTTTATGAATATATAGTTCGTCGTACGTATTTGCAATTGGTTTTTTTACATCATTAAAATCATATTTCTTTTCATAATACTCCGTGGTAGTTTCATCAATTGGAATGAACCGAGTAGTCGTCATTTCATTATAAATCCAAGTTGGTATTTTTTCAGATTTATTTACGCTAGCATTATTCGTTATATTATCCTTTTTATGTGTATTTAAGGATCCCTCTGTTACGTTATATCGATTACTTTCTTTAAATTCAATAGGATCGCTTAATTCTTTAAGATTATCAGCGTCAGCTGGCAAAAGCGATTCATTTGGATGTTTAAATTCACCGATATTTGATTCGCTTATTGGATAAATATCAAGAAGGGACGTTTCTGTCACTGCAACTGGAATATTATCTGCTTCAGTGTATATTATTTCAGGGAGCTTTGTTGTCTCGTTTTCTAAAGCAATAGTATAGTAATGATAATTATTATTAATATTGGATTTTTGTGGCATTGTTTTTACATCTGAATCTATTACAGTTTCTTCGTCCTTATTAAATGGTTTATTTTTTGTCATTTGTTCGTTGCTCGATGAAATTATATTGCTTATTTCTGAATGATTAAAATTTGTATCAATACTTATCGTAAGCATGTTATTTTTTGTTTCTGCTCCGGAATATGTAGTGGTATGATTAATCCTCTCATTGACCTTGTCAGTTTCATAATCTACTTTATTTAATATATTGTTTTCAATTATTTTTTCTTCTAATTTTTCAGCAAAATCCGTATGGGCAATAATGTTAGTAGTCGTGTCAATTTGATTATAATATGATGATGTTTTTGAATTGTCATTCTTGGCAATTTCTGCCTGTTCTAATTTAAGTTTTAATAAATCACTCGTAGTGTTTTCCGTAAACGTATTTTTCGATACCAGTGATATATTCGAATCATTGTCATGCTCTGACGATTGTTGAATCACGGATGCTCTTATTGGCTCTTGAATGTTTTGAATAGATTGACTTGTATTTAATTTTATATTTACACTATTTTGTTTTGTTGTAGTTTCGAGTATTTGAGGTTGAGTAATTTCTGGCACATCGGTTGATTCAATAGCAGCCTCATACGTCGACTGATGAGATAATGTAGGCGTTAGAGTTGTACTTATTCGGGTTTCGATATCATTTAAGAAATTATAAATAGATGTTGACGCGGTTTTGACAAAGCTTTGCTTAGTTACGATTTCGTTTATAGGACGGCGAGTTGATTGTTTAGGCTTAATGGTATTGATTTTAGTTATTGGCTGATGAATAGATTGATGAGTTGATGAATCCACATTTGGATGGTTTATTTTCGTTGATGTCTGTAGCGGATAGTACGATGAAGTTGACATAAGACTTATGGTACTTGGCTTGGATAGAATATCATATGGTGTGTGGTATGATGTCGATGATTCATAAATTACTCCGGGTTTTTTAATAGAACCGACATGCTCTTCGTTCAATTCTGTAGCGAATAAGCCATCCTTTATTGTATTTAAAACGGAGTTGGGTGATATCGTCGGTAATATTTCGAAAATCGGGGTTTGTTCATTTATACGTTGAGTCGAGCTTGTTATCTTCTCAACTGAATTAACAGGCACTTGAACGGTTGGTACACTCGTTGATGCTGGTTCGTTGGAATAAATGTGAGTTGTTGATTTTTTAGCTGGAGCACCAATTGTCGTTGATTCAGCGTCGCCATAAGATAATGTTGTGAAGCTCTTCTCTGTAGTTGTTTTTGTAACAGCATTCGGAATTAGCGAATTATCGAATTGGCTGTGATTTTTATGATTTTGTGAGTTTTGTTGAAGCGAAGATGAAACTGATAATGGTATATATAAAGTTGGCTTGCCATTTGTCGAATTGTGTACTTTAGTGGCAGTGTCTTTTGTAACAAATGGTTTTGTTGTCAATTTTTGATAGAGAGGCGTTAATATTGGCCGATTTGGTTTCTCTTCCGTTGGTAAAATGTACGCTTCCTGCGCTCCTAAAATATCGCTGTCTAAAGCCATATTTCCTAAAAGATATATTGGCTTTTCATTAATATTCCCTATCGGTTTATGACTTGGTAATTTAATTTTCTCTTCATTTGAGGTAGTCTGAATCTGCACGTAGTTTGTTCCTGGTCCATACTTATTATTGGCAGGTTTATCATCTTGCAAAGGCATTACATTCATATAGGAATGATCGGCGTCTGCTGTAGATAAAATGACGCTTGCATCTTGAGAAATATCTTGCTGGTCTAACGAACCACCGGATAGAATATATGGCAGCATGTTGGTCCATTGACTATTGACACTACCTGGTATCGAAGAGCCTAATGGATTAACTGGTTTTGGTTTATTTAGTTCACTTTTTAACACCTTCTGCACATTCTGCACTACATCAGATACCTACGAATATAGAAACATGGTAATTAGCATATGAAGACGAATTAATAATATGAGCTTATTATTTGTAAATTTATGTCAAGTAATGTTCATTTATATTTAATTGATATAAGCACTATTCAATAGTAAACGGCATTTTTATCGATAATTATCATTATACTTGAGTGTAATTTAATATTTTTATTTATAACTGTAAGCTATTAATTAAATTAATAGCTCCCCTTAATTGTTGATTGTTTTATAGTATATTAATTATTGCTTACAAGTTTTTCAGTTATTTGAAGCGGTGCTAAATATATATTTAAAAACGTAAAAAAAAAAACAAATTATTTTTTATTGTAGGAGAAAATATCGGACATTGCATTATTATCGATTGAACTTCAAGTATATGTTAAAATTCATAACAATTAATATGCATGCATTAATTAGCAAAAATAAAGGAAATTCAGGAAATTGGGAGAAAATGCGTGAATATATTATACAAAAATATTTTTAACACCGGATCTCTTATTTGTTAGGAAAACTATTGCATATTTAAGCTGATGGATATGATAAAAATAGTAGTTAAATTAAAATTGTTACAATATAATTGTACACACGCTCGCGCACATATTGACACACAAACACACGCATCCACTCGCGCAGAGAGCGTATTTACATGCACACGTATTTATAGAATGAAAAATCATAAGAATGTAACGTAAGTGTGCATTAAGGGTAATAACAAAAGTTCACCTTTGGTGTATCGTTGGTCAGCTGGGTTTGTTGCTGCTGTCCAGGTTTAATGAGGGAGATGCCTCCGTCGTCGACGATATTGACACCTCCCACGCTGGCGGCTATCATACCTTGAATTTCCTGCTTTGACATCTGCTTCATAACCAATTGACCGTAGCCATTTAGTGTGTAAAACTGGAATTCGTCGGGCATGAAGAGTTTGACGGGTGAACCGGGAGGATCACGATGTCGCGTTGTGTCACGCGATCCCGTGGCAATCACATTCTTTCTTGCACCGGCTTCGTCCACCGTGACGCTGCTCAAAGAAGCATCGCAATGGATCAAACCATTTATTCACGGCTTTTTCCGCTTTATACATTTAAGCTTTGACAAAACTATTGGTTTAATAGCAAACACAAATATGTACCTTTTTCAATGAAAGAAATGTTTCTCGTTAGTGATTGGAAAGACAATTCTTTTTGCTAAAGAAAAAATTTTTCTTTTTAATTGTCGAAGAGCATTGTACGTGCATATTCATTTCCAATATAAAGAAAATTTTCCATTGTAATTATCTTATTTCATTGTTACAGGTATGTGTTTGATTTATTGAATAAACTTGCCAAACTCGTTAGGATATATGCAATAAATTTGTAGATCTTTATATTCTCCCAATTAATTTTATAATATGGAACATGTGCATAATAACTTATTATTTATTAAATTCAACAAATTGCACTAGGACAAGTAAGAGCGACAATTAGAAAACACAAGGAATTAATGAACGATATTTTTCACAAGAAATGATATTTTAAAATTTCTTAAAGTATCATTTTCAAAAGAAAAAAAAAATAAATATGTATATACATATCCATTGGATTTCAACATTAATTATAAATTAGTTATATAGATAAATTAGTTAGATAAATTAGTTGCTTTCATCGTTAAATTACATTTATCTTGATATTTATAGTTATTTTACTATTTATAAAGTCTTAATATTATTTTTGCAAACTAAATAAATATTTTAAAAATTATCGATATATAATTCATCTATACTGTTTATTTAACTAATGAAAATTCTGAATTGATAAGTTTTGGTAAATTTTATTCTACAAGAACATATAGTATTTCAATATAAAAGCAATAAAATTATAAATAATTTCGAGCAATAAACTTTATATTTAAAATAACTACTTACGTGTAGAAAAAAATTATTATTTTATGAAATGATATTTAGTATTGTATTCAAATGTACGTTTGTTTGTTTGTTTTTTTCTTTGTTTGTTTTTACTTACATCAATTAGAAATTAGGTTATTTAATAATAATAAATAATTACTTAATTTAAGAGATACAGCTAAAGTTGTTTAATGTGTGAATTTGTAATTGTTAATAAAGC
>NW_011948423.1:8121147-8122861 GCF_000503995.2 Ceratosolen solmsi marchali
GCGTCGTCTTCATTAAAGTTGAATCGTACTTATGACTATTTTAAAACTATTTACAAATGAACTTTACAAAAGTTGCATTTTATACATTAGCATTATCTAATGAGAAAAATTACATTATATTAAAATCAACTGATTTAAAATAAATTAAAATAATTAAAATAAATTATTTGGTCGGATAAATATGTTTGGTAAATTATTTTCACCCAAAGATAAATTCAAATTCCGGTAATGAAAATATATTGCAAGCACAATCGCGTCTCCAGAAACCGCAACGCGTAAATAAGCCCAGATTTTTCTCACACTGTTCCCCCTTTCTCATTCCTTCTCTCACTGTTTATCAGTCTATCTCTTTCTCTACCGTAATGTAAACGATTCAAGAAAGGTCTATATTGAACTAACTGGTCGAACGGTACACTGTGCTTGTTTGATCTGCCGCAGCTAACGTTCCATCATTGTCGTCGTCCTGTTGTGATACTCACAACAACAGGTGTGGAACCTGTTTTAGTTCTCAAGATAAAAACAACATTATATTGTTTTAATATTTACTTCTCTATTCAAAAAGTTTTATTAACTTTCTATCACCACATCGTATTCACCTGCATTTCTTTTTAATTATAATCCATAAATGTTGTTTTTTGTTGTACTAATTACACGATTATTATAGTAAAAATTTCATTCCTTCATTCTGCATTTATCGAACATCAAATAAATTTGACATAATATTCCTCATAATGATCCACTGCCCATAATTTATATGCGCTTCAGATGCTTCAACTTACCTTGATACTGGAGTAGCTGTTTTTTTTATCATCGAGGACATTGATTCTTCGGAAGCTGACTGCGAAGACGAAGCGGACTTGGACGAAGCATTGACCAAATTTAAATTTCCCCATATTATTAACGCCATCAGTAGCGGCAAAATTAGCCGCTTCGACGTCATACTGCCCTGCTGCATAAAATTAAATTTTCTGTCGTTTCAATATTAAAACAAAATCTTGTTACCATGTAAATTTATCATACGATTATAGTATCGAAGACTCGAACTTGTTATTAATAAATTTCATCAATAACTTAATACTTTTTTGTTTTTGTTTTTGTTTTTGCAAATGTTTAGTTTACATTCGAAATATACTTGGCTCAATAATATAGGAATACATTATTTTATTGTTTTTTAACGTTCCTTCTTCTTTTAGTTTATTCTCAACGATTGGCAGAAAAAAGGTCATTAATTATTAATTAATCATTGGAAATAAAAAAAAATATCGGCCAATATCTAACGAATTAATGGAGATTTACGCGTTTTATTTTACGCGTAACCTCCGCGAAGAGAAAAACATTTTCCAAGTGATCTTGAAATACTAATTATTTAAAGAATATTATTTAGCAGTATAAAATACAATGCCTCTACACACTATCACCATTACTATCGCTACTTATATTTTGAATAAAAGAAATGAGAGAAAGAACAATCGCAATAATAACATCGATACCAAGATCATGATCAACAATAAGAATAATGGCCGTGTGGATAAAGGTAATAATATTTTATTAAGAAAGTATACATCCATGCACATTACTGTTACCTATTAGTAACAGATTAAAAGTTCGGCTTATGAAAGAAAGGGTCTCTTGCGAACGAAGCTTTGAAGTAAGGTAAGATGGTAGGGGTACTTTTGAAAGAAGGTAATTGCATTGTCAATGGTATAGTTGTAAG
>NW_011948423.1:8122909-8351963 GCF_000503995.2 Ceratosolen solmsi marchali
AGGGAAAGTAAAAAGAACGCGAGCTCCCTAACTCGAATAAAAACTTGAGAATAAGAACAGTGTATGATAAGGCGGTGATGGCGGTATCGTAGGCCGAGGAGCGTGCGAGATGAGTGGGTGGATTGGGTTTCGGGGAGGAGTTGGCGGGGTAGATGGGGGGGGGGTTGATCGAAGGAGGGTGTAAGAGGGTCCAAGCGGATCGGAGTGGACAAGAGAGGCAGAGGGTGAGTTGGGTAAGAATAAAGCCTTCGCCAGTAAGCTTAGCAGTGATCGATCGATGGATCGAGATGGAGATGCGCGATAAAGTGCCGGGCGATGACGAAGCACACGAAGGCGCGAAATACAAAAGGCGCGCGCTCACGATCAAAAAGTGCCGGACTTACGTGTTCTCGAAGACGGCGCGCCAAATGTCCAGGCTGCACACAGGAGGTCAGTGCCACATCAAGTGGCCCCGGAAGCTCGTGACGCTGTTGCGCTAAAGGGCCGAGAGGCGCGAGTCGGCACGGATGTGCGCACGAGGCGCCAACACAAGAGTCACTGGTTCACGGGCGCAACACTGCTTTCCATGCCGGGGGCACGACCATCGTCCCCGTCCACGGGAAAGCGTCGAGGGGAAAAAGCACGGGGACCGCCTTCTCCACTTCCCGCCGCTCTCCCCGCCTCGCCTCCTCTGCTACGCTCCTGCGCTGACCTTGCCTCGGATCTAGGGGCTAGTGACCTCGGACTCTCTTTCCCCTCGTTCGCGCTCACGTCTTTCTTGGCTCCAGCGACTTGCCGGAGCTCGCTAATCGGTCCCGAGCTACGGCCAACTCTCTTATCGCGCTACTGATGCCGAATTAGCGGCCAGACGAGCGGAGGCATCGCTCGACCCCTGGGACACGTCTCGTCACCTACTGTCGTCGCCTCGAGCGCGGACTTTGGCTTTGGGCCCTGCCTACACCGGAGATTACGAGGACGCTCTGTCTCCACTATTCAACGAGAGAAGGAGAGAAGCCGCGGGGCCGCTGGAGGAGGGGTTAGGATGCCTGTAAAAAACGAGTCGCGGCCGTTGGTGGGGTGCACTCCCAAGCGATGCTTTCACTCAGCCTCCAGATGGGCTTTTCGCTGCTTTAGTCGTATACGCGTTTTCCATGCGATCGTTTATTAAATACGCTTTGCTCGACATCCCGGGCAGTGCTGTCTCTGTCATTCTGGGATTCATCGTTGCCCGAGCAGCCGACGATCGGGAAGCTTCAAAAGATCCGCTTCCTTTTGACTGCCCGATGCTGTTGCATAATCCTGGCGTACGTCCTCGCTTGCCGAATGAAGAATCGCCCAACTTGTTCAAACTATTAAGTTATAAACAATTTGTTAGCTTTACGAGCGTCGACTAAACTTTTAAACGGAATGTACTCTCTTAAGAGCACTGACGACCTTATTCACAACATTCAATTATTGGATTTGAATATTTGTTGAAATTAACTCAATCACGACATTAATTTCTTGTCGTATTAAGCTAATATATTTTTATGATGAATATTGTCGTATGTTTGCCAATACGTTTTGATCGGCAATTTTATCATTATAAAAATGAAATCTCTGTTACTAAATTAAAAACTTAGGTTTGGTGTGCTGCATTATTTAACGGGATGTAAAGGATTTATTATTCAATATACGCATAAAAATAATTAATAAAATAACAATAAAATGGTATAGTAAATTATATTATAAATTGTAAAAGAATACAATGCTGGCGATTCAAGGATTTAATGAGAATTTCTTAAATATCCAAAATCTTCAGCTAAATTCTAAGTGTCTATTTGATTGACAACGACATGACATTGTTTGAAAATTAATAAATACTCATCAAGGCTTAAATCACGAATCACGAAATTCTATGATCATTGATTTCATTCTAATTCGATTAAACATTAATCTATTTATTTATAATCTTCCTACAGTTTATGATAATTTTGATACTTATTCTCTTACGTTTCTCATTCAAGTAATCAAAGATAATTATATTCTTCTAATTCTTATGTAATCTTTACGAAATAGATAAATTATATTTATCAATGTAAAATAATTTTAAACCATACATTCTGCAAATTATTGTTATTAAAAGAAAACAAAACAAAATAACAATTAAAAAAGAATTTTGTTGTTGCTGTTTATATGTGAACGGTGTTTTTTTTTAAGGGATGAAGGATATTTTTTTTAAATTATTTACTTATAATCCTCTGAATATTATAATAAAATCGAATAAACATAAAATCATTTAAATATAAAAAAGAATATATATAAAATTAAATAATATCTTATACCGTAATTGAAAGTTTTATACACCATATTGGAAAAAGTCTTGGTAGATAAAATGAAGTAAAACGTATTCTAAATTACAATTCATTTTCAATTACAGCATTTTAGAAAATTGTGATATATTAGTACTTACATTTCGGTATTATAATACGTCGACAAAATGAGTTAACACGTATTAATAATGTATAGAAGCTATGAAATAAAAGAAGGATAATGAAAAAGAGAGCGATGACGAAAGTCAGTACGACTACAATAGTCAAGCACTTAGCCATTGGATACTTTTCATATAAGCGTAAAGAAAAATTCTAAAATACAATCAAATAAAAATATGCTCGTTACCATAAACTTATTCAAGTTTGTAAGCTAATTTGAACAAGTAATGTCGTTATTAAAAGAAATTAAAAATATAAAGCGATTACTCTGTTCAACGGATTACTTTTCCATGATTAATGATCTAATTCGATATTCTACTCAGCTCTCGAATTTTCTTATTCAAGCTTATCAGTTTCTTCTTTTAAACATTTTTTTAATTCGTAGAGGTTATTTTTTTAACTATTACTTTTAGCTTATCCCTTTCAAGTGGTTTTGAATCATTCTAGTGTACGAATTATCAAACAGGTCTTTCTAATTTTTCATATATTTATATACACATATATATTTACATCTTTTTTATATATCAGTGTTAATTACTTAAAAAAATTCAATTAAAAAAAAAACTAAATATCTAAAAGTATTAAAAAAATAAAGATTATTTTTTAATAAATTATTGTAACAAATGACAATGTTATATGCTTTATAATTATGTAGAAACATAATCGTATATCTTAATATTGTACATATTAATTTATCGTTTATTATTCACTTTTTATTTTTAAATAAATTAAAGTAATTATAAGTACCAAATGTATGAACTCGTTAATTATTTCTACGTAATTAATATTTTAGAAACCTTAATTTGAATCGCAGATTATTCTTTATTGTTTGACAATTGGTTAATGGGTAGATTTTAGCTGTTTTGAAAAATTTAGCGTGAGCAATTAAAAATTAAATGTCAAAATGGATAATTTCCCTAAAAACTTAATTTTATTTTAATTATAAATATTAACGAGTAGAATGATTTATGATATAGAAGATTTGTCCTACAAAATTTGAATTACAATTACCAAATTATCTAAAAATAAAAAATGGAAAATTGATAAATACAACAATTAGATTAAAATTTTTTCTATAATATTAATTTCTATAATAGGAGAGATTTTTATTAAATATTATTTTCAAATAATGGATATAATATTGATTAATTCCTTTTAATATAAAATAATACATAGCATAGATAGAATAATAATAGATAGAACAAAAGTGCCGTATATATCTTATAAAGAACCTTCTTTTTTTTCAAATATCCAACTATCTTTGTATCACATGAAATAATAACGTTTTTACGAAAGATTAGTTCCTATGAATGAAGCGCATATAATTTTGAAGCTTAGAGTCGTTTGTCCTTTTGTTTTACTTTGGTTTAAAGAAGGCGGCGCCGGAGTAGGAGTAGAGCGAGTAGAAGAAGAAAAACAAGAAATAAAAAGAAAAAGATGGAAGAAAAATATCACCCGACGTGTCCCAGGGTCATTCATCCCCCTAGAAGTTACCCGAAGAAGTCAGTGTAAGGAAAAGAGATAGAGAGCGCAAAGATGCGAAGCCGATAAGAAGAATAATAAGAGTACAAGCAATAAGATGTATAGAAGCAAGAAGATGTATAGAAGTTCTCGAGCGATCGACCTCCTCCTCCTCCTCCTTCGCACTCACACCTGTTACTCTTGCTGGTCTCAGGCGTAGGTACGTAAGGAGCGTTGACTCGTAGGTTAACCTTGCCCGGGCTTCCCGCGGCGCGTTGTCCTCCTCCTCCTTCTCTTCATCCTTCTCGTCCATTCCTTTTCCACTTAACGTTACTCCATGCAGCTCTACCTCTCGGCCGAGATAGAAGCCGCGACGGTAGCGGCGAATCCATCCGTCTCGCTGATCCTTCGTTCCTCGTTTCGAGACTCGGACAGAAACCGGTCGCTCTTCTCCTGCCATTTCTATCTTTCACGGACATATGCCTCCAGTGTGCCCTCGGCAATATTCTTTCATCGACACTCTAGCTATTACAATTCTACCCATCACGGTACAACAATGTAGATGATTAAGCGGACGCCGATAATTTATTTCCTTATCTTCACTCTTTCTCCGAATGATACGAACGCTCGACAATGATGGATATCGTTTGTTAGCCATCACCCCCATAGCTTACCTTTATCTTTCCGGCAACACTTTCTCTGAAAGTACAGCGTATACCTTTCGATAGGTTCCAATCGTGAACGCTTGGCATACGTTATGTATGTCTACAATTATCCCTTATACATTAATCAAGAAAGTATCGCTGTTTTGTATCCGCAGTTTGCAACAATTTTTTTATTATTATAGCTTTAACTTTCTCAGATGTCTTCTTTTCTTTTTGTCACGTGAATTACATGAAATTTTAAAATGTTATATTTAACGAAGTACAGGTACGTTGGATTATTTGAGCTGTTTAAGAACTTAAAATTTTCGTAAACGTTATTGCATATAGAATATTTCGTATTTGTGAAAGTTGCCGTCCTTACATTGTACGTTAAAGCAATTAAACTCATAAGTATGGCTATTGGACCGGTATTTTATTTTCGAAAATATTTCAACTTAGCACACGAAAACAAGTGCGATACTCAAATAACGACGAACGCACGAGTAATTTGAATTATATTCATTGTAAATGTTTAAACGAGTAGACGCATAAGGTTTCATAATATTATTAGACAATTCTATTTTCCATTAGTATTATATTCAGAAATTTAAATAGCAAAGGGCTTACTACAGTTTTGTAACAACGGAAATGAAAAAAGCTTAAACAACTGTTGTCGTAAATTGCCATTAGAGCAGCGGCTTCACCTGTAAGTGCATTAACCCGTTTTACATTTTAAAACTGAACTCATTGCGGTACGGACACACCGGTAACACACTTTTTTGTGCGTCGCGGGTCCGCTTCGGTAAAAATTGTTACATTCTACTTAGTTCATGCGCGTGCCCGGCGTATATATATATATATATATATATATATAAATATAAAGAAATATATATATATACGCGCGCGCGCGCACACACACACGTGTGTCTGTGCAAGGAGCTTAATCAATTCAACTTGTCCCTGGCATCGAAGTTAACGGTGTGTCTACGGTACCTTCTCGCTTTTGCTTATTTAAACTTACGGTTCAATAGCCTCGAAAGTTAAAATAAAAAATGCCTTTCTATGCTCAAGTATAGCCAGTATATCTATTTTTTCATACTCCAGTTGTGGATGGTATGTTAACAATATTCATAAAATTAAAAAATTCGGCCAAGTATTTTTGTTTGCATTTTGGTTTAACTTCTTTTTTTCTGTGTAATACTTGTCTGAAATATAAGACGAACATCTGCAATTGTGCAAATGAATTCAAGCGTAAAAACTTTCTACATCGGATGCAAAATATTATATGTTCTTTAATAGCATACGACGAATAATAATTAATATTTGGGATAAAAATTTTTTTAATATTTATAATAAATAAAACACTTACGAAGATTAAATGAACTTGTCAATTACTGGATGGAAATTTATACTTTATTTTATCAATTTTAAATATTTTATCACTTATAATTGAATTATTTATATTCGATAATAAATTTACGAGATAAATTGAAATTCAACATTTGAATAAATTAAATAAATTCCAGAAATGCGAATAAACATTCGTTACTTAACAAAAATTAATTTTGCTTATTGTTATATGACATCATTTTTAATATTAATAGTATAAAATATATTTTTAGGAAATAGCAAAAATATAGAGTAATTTAATTAGGACAAAATTAAAAAAATTAATTGTTTGTTTTTAAATTTATCATAAGATATTATTAATATTATGTTAATATTTGTAAATGTAATTTTATAGGGATATTTATATGGATTAACATATTATTTATCCATAATAGTGTGACAGACGATTAGCAAACTGTGCATTTTGAAATTGATTTGTTATATTTGTATTATTTATATATTACGCATGGTAAAAGTGTATACGCAGTGTGCAAACACACATGGATACAGAAAAATTAATGTATCTTTTATGAGTAATGAGGACTGTACGAGACGAAGTAATGAAAATCTCTACATAAAATAGCAATATTGAGACATTAATAATGTTATATGAATATATAAAATAATATATAAATATTGATTATTTTAATTATTAAAGAAAATAAATTAACCAACATTGTAATGCATTTACTAATTTGATAACAATTACAACTATACATTTTTGTATTAAAAAAAAAAAAAAAAAAAAAAAAAAAAAAAAAGTTTTAGATTGTGTATATTGTGAAAAAATAATTAGAAGATTTTAAGAATTATTTCTTAAACAGACGAATGTAAATTTGAATAAAGAAAATTGCTGCAAGCTTTTTATAATGTAATTATGATAATATACTGTTTTTCCAAGCTAACTGTATTATAAAGTCGTTAAGTATCATTAAATGATTCACGTAATGTTAATTTGGATTATTGATTTTCGTATTATTGAATAATTTGTTAAATCTAATGAAAAATTTCATATAAAATGTTAGTTAGTCCGTGATATATGATACGATGGACTTGATAATTTTGGCAATAAGATACTGATACTAATCTAAATTAATAATTTTATAGTTTGATTGTAATTTCAATTAAATAGTAAGTTTTTTAGGTAGATTATTTGAAATTTATATGAACTTTTGATCAAAACATTGATGATATATCGTTGAAAATAAAAACGTCTTCCTTGAAGAAAAATCCTAAATAATATAATGAATTTCATTTTATTGGTAGAAAACAATTTACCGAGAGAGTAGAATAGTTTATATATATGATGTTTTTGCATTTTTATTATTCAGTTGAAAATCATTTAGATAAAAAACGGTATTATATCATTTACTCAATAAGGCAATCAGAAATCTCAAATACAGAATTTGATTGTAAAAAGTAATAGTTTGTATATACAAAATGCACTTATACGAATGCTGTAGAATAAAGAAAATGCAGTTTAATTTGGTAACGTTCAATAGTAAGTTAATCTGCGCATTTTAAACAGATGTCTGACCGGACTCGATTATTTTCTACTTTGATGCACACCAGGTATAATGTAAATTACTTGAATAACGTGAATTGGCATTAAAGTGTAACCTATAAACAATTATAGCATGCATAATGCACAACACTTGTAATTCATAATAATTTAGCTACATTCATGAAAATTGATGTGCTGGTCAATGCTGATAGTAGGATATGAGCGTATTTATGGGTTTGATGAATGTTTACGTTTTTCGGAATTGATGTTACAAGTTTCCTATTATGGAGACCAAGAATGAAACTTCACTTTTTTTGACAATGTCAGATTCTTTAATGACATCGGAGTGACATAGAGAGGAACGTGGCATAAGCGTAGATAGAGACAGAGGTAGATATGTATATATATATATATATATATATATATATATATATATATATATATATATATATATATATATATATATATATATATAGAGAGAGAGAGAGAGAGAGAGAGAGAGAGAGAGGGAGGGAGAAAGAAGGATTCCGTTAGAGCGGTTGGCCGAAAATTGGCGTACGAGACCCACCGAGTGCTTCTCGGGGGCCGTCTGTGTCCTTGGTGGCGTCTCCCTTCCTTGTCGTCTGCGTGGCCGAGAGTTGCGCCGGCGGCAGCTGTAATGTGCGCGGCACCGCGACCGCATGACCTGGAAATCGCTGACGACGGAAGAGGAGCGCTGGGCCTCGTGGTCGTGGGCCGCATCACCAGTAGTCGCAGGAACACGCACGCGTCTCTGACGTCGTCACTCACTCACTCGCCCCCCCCCCCTCTCACGCAAGCACGCACGTACGCAAGCACGCACGCACGCTCGGTCGGACACTCGTCTCTCTGTCCCTCCCACACCTCTGCCGCTTTGCCTCAACTCGTTCGTCGAGGTCCGGCTCCCGATTGTCGTTCGAGCCAAATCGTGTCGCTACGTGCCCATTATCTTTAATTTAGCCGCGCGAAAATGTGAACGACGAGACTGGCCCGAGTCAGGCCAAAAGCAGCTTCGTCGTGTCTTCTCGCTTTAGCGCCAGGCAAGCTCCTATCGCGTCCAGGATTGCACACGTACCTGCACGTAAGCTCACTCTCGTTACGTCTTACCCATTGCCATTCGGTCGGACAGCTGACCGATCCGTCCAACAGTCCGCCGACTGCTACCGTGACAGACCCAAATTTCGGACGTAGTTTCAACAAGGGATTTGCCATTATTTAAACAGGGCTATCACACCATTTTATTCCTGCCTTCCATTACTTTAAGGCTGCATTAAGCCGCGATTAATGCTAACAATTATCATCCATTGTCACCCCTCGTTTCAATTCGTGTTTTTTGCACCCAACTTACTCACGACGATTTATAAGTGTAATTACCATTTTATTTTTTTACTTTATGTTGATCGTTGACACTTTCCCGATGAATAAAAAATCGACGCAAGCTTGTTATCGTAGTGTCAATTATAAAATTATGCCAATATTAATTATATCAAAGTATAAAATTTAAATCGCACGAAGCGCTCTTATTATTCGAACTTCTTTAAGAAAATTTGCATTGTAATTAAAACTTGACGATATTCGAGCCAATGTTTAGTAAATCAAATTTTATTTTACGATTCATTGTGAATTATTATATTTATTCATTAGAAATGTTGTATAATAAAACTGACTATAAAATGCAAAAAAAAAAAAAAAAAAAAAAAAAAAAAAAAAAAAAAAGATACACTTTTTTTTTAAATTATCGCGCGTACCTTGTTTTATTGAATAAATAAAGTACTCACTAAATAAGCTACGAGACATTAAGTTTATTGGGTCAATTTAGGATTACACAAATTAATAATAAACTAGTTATGAATATAAAAAATATTTTATTTTATAAATATTTCAAGAATAGGTGATTGATTCGTCCATTTGAATTTATCATTCAAAACTTCTATTCTATTTTTTTATAAAATTAGAATCAAATTTATATTTTTATTATTTTGATATTTTAATTATTATTGATTATTTAATTGATAAATAACAATGTTGTAGATTCAACATAAGAGAAAATAAATAATAATATAATGCTATATACATTACCTAAAGTATTAATATATTTTGAAATTTTTTTATTAACTTAGCATAATGAGTTGAAGTGTATTAATCAATTAATCCGGCTTTAATCTTAAATATAGAATAATTGAGAAGTAATTCTTTCAATTTTCATACATTAAATTGTTTTTATATTGAAGAAGTAAATAAGTATGAGTTGAGTTCATTCTGACTAAAGTGTAGCAGAGCTATACACACGAACACGCGCGCGGGCGTTTTAAGAGGTGAGTACAAGTTAACTTTGGTGAGACAGAGAGGACGAAATAAATGTGGAATAGTTATAGATGTCGATTTAACGAGCTATGAATAGGCGAACGAATGTATTTATTATGCACAGGCTATTCATAAGCGCTAAAATGTTAAACGAATATAAGCATATTATTTCATAGTTCTTAGTTTCACCTTCATTCTATTGTTTACAATTTTCACCATCTACATTCACAATTATATATAAAAATTATAAATATATAATTTTTCTTTTATAAATAAAGCTTAAAATAATCGAATTTGACTATTTTTCTAGACATATAATTTCATGTAAAAGTTATTAGCATTAATTGTTGTGACATTGAAAAAAATCATATTAAATTCTTTAGATTAAAAGTCAAACTGAATTATATTGAAAATTTTTATACTCTGTATTAATAAAGCACGCCATTGATTATTGTAAGCCTATGTAGATTATTCAATGCTAATTCTTTTTGATACCAGTTGAGCATATCGAGCATATATTTATCAAGTCTTTACATTATTTATTATATTATTCTTAACGAATCGGTTGTAATGAGTAATTGATGTAAAGGTCAATACAATTGCGAGCTAGGCCTTTCTTAATTACACTCGAACACTTTGAAATTTGTCATCGGAGTAATGATCTTTAAAAAAATTTTAAATCTCACGTATGAAGTCACGCAATATAAATATTATTATAATAATTATACTACATATTAACATTTATTTAAGGATAATATCAAATGAGTTTTTTTGTATTAAAGAAAGTAAAATGAAAATGTTTTCAATATAATGTAAATCAAATGTAATATTGACAAATATATATACTACAGGTAGTTACTGTCAGTGTTATTTTACTAGTTAATGTTATTTTACACTCAATACTATCAATAAACAATCACAGCTAAAAATAAGTAATTTCTGAAAGAGTATTTTCATTATCGTTATCATTATCATTATCATTATTATCATCATCATCATCATCATCATCATCATCATTATTATTATTATTATTATTGTTGTTGTTGTTGTTGTTGTTGCTGTTGTTATTATTATTATTATTATCATTATCATTATCATTATCATCATCATCATCATCATCATCATCATCATTATTATTATTATTATTATTATATTGTAATGAATAATTTTATCGTACGAAGTAATTCTTTATATAGGAATTAATTGTATTGAATCGTTGAGAGCTTCATTTGTAAAATGAAGTCTGATATTGGTATATTGTTTTAAATTATTATTAGGGCGATTCGTAGAGTTTAATGGAGCACACTTCACCAAAATGGCTAGATTAATAAAGTGAACTGCTTTTATTACTGACATCGTTTTATAATTGAATAATTTGCCTTCATTTTTCTTTAGTAGTGTAATTGATACTTAATGATATTTAATTTTAATCATAATCATTTTCATATCATATAAAATATAAATATTTTTTTTTTTTTTTTTTTTTTTTTTTTTATAAAAAAGTTTATATTAAAATAGGCCATATTTTAGAAAAAATTTAACACAGACATCGGAAAATATACTTTCACAATTTTATTTTCATATCTTTCACGAAGAAGATGGTTAAAATTCACCTGATTTTCTCAATTATATAACATACGCGATCGATATCGATCGATAGTGTATGTAAAATTTTTGTTCGAAAAAATGCAATGTCGATTGCAATGTCTTTGTTATTGTATGTTGCTCTTTTTTATGTAAGAAACATGTTGGAAGAGCGAACCGTAGAAGGGATGGAAGAGGAGTGCCAATATATTGAGTTGCATTTGAAGAAATTTCGGGGATAGCAGAGAAAAATTTTTATCAACCAAACGGCCAACATTAATTAGAAAAATCATCGATATGTTTTAAGGTCTCGTAATGGTAGATGTAATGCCGTTTGTAAAAGTCGGTGGCCAAAGAAGGCATTCAATCGCTTACGGTGTTTCTTAAAGATGAATATTTCATTCGAAAATCCGAAAATCCATTCTTCCTTGATGAGAGCGCCATCCCACACGAGGACGAGCGTCCAACGAAGCTTCACATTCATAAGCGGCGAACATACGATCGCGAGTGTACAAATGTGCGTGCACACAAATGCACGCATCTCACGCTCGTTCTTACTTGCATTTGCGTATGTATATATATATATATATATATATATATATATATATGTATATATATAGGCATAGATATCGTGTAGGCACACGTTCGCGCGTATTCACGTGTGTACGTATGTCAGTATGCGTGCGTACGTGCGCACGAGTGTGGGAACGTGTAAACACAGGCGCAAGGGCGTATGCATACAACACATTGTAAGAGCATGCGAGATCAGCGAGATGTCGTCCAGCACTCGGTTTGTTGCGAAATATGTCGACGAGGTGACGCGACTTGAAAAGTCGGGCTTGGGCATCGGCTGCAATTAAAGGTTGCGAGCCACGGACTTTCACAGTCTGTCGGGTTTCGGCACGTCAAGTTCGAGGGAGTTAGCTAAGCTCAGCGGCGCCCGGTCGGAAGATCGTCGAGTCCGTCCACTTACTACATGTGGAGGAGGCGGCTACGTCGTCGTCGTCGTTGTCGTCGTCGTCGTGAGTCGTTGGACCGCGCGATTCTCCCATGTGTCGAAAAGTGCGTACGGTAAATAGATCAGTTTCAGTGCTCCCGACTTCTCGGCTTCTTCTAATTTTTTTAAGTGCATTTATCGTAATTATCGAAAGGGTTGCCATGCGCTCGAATGTGCCTTTTTGTGCAGACCTTTGCTCGAGGAGAGGATGGTAAAATTTGAGAATATCACATAATATTGAAGCTGCGCTAGAAGGTAGTTAATTATAAATTGACGTCGACAATGCGATTGATTATAATAAACTTCCTATTTTTGTGGTGCTCTTCTCGGGGATTGGATTCTCTACTCAGTAATGCTCTTCATTTATTAACATCGCGCTCGATTTACTCTGCCAATTGCTAATTTTTCATTGTTAATTTTCTAATTAATCCTTAAGACGACGAGAAGTTATTTAACGTGCTTTCTTTTATTTTCATTTGCTTGTTAATGCGCATCATTTGCGAAGGCACGACGACTTTGCCGACGATTATTCTCGTCGTGCAGGGCACATGTTAAATTATTTTAAATAAAAATAATAATGAAGGAAAAACGGTTAAATATTCGAAACATTCATTCGCCACAATAGCCATGCGATATTCTGTTTCAAGCGAAAAAAAACAACGTTAATTTTTCCCTACGTTTTGTTTACAGCGTGAGGTTAGGATAGAATAGAAGAAGAAAGCTCATTGGAAAAGTGCACGACGATGCAAGTAATTTACTAATGTGCATATTGCAGAGGATAGGTGCGAATCACTTCGATATTTCTTAAATTTGCATGAAAATTAATAGACAAATAACAATGCTCGTATTAAACTATGAATTTCCTCAATAAATGAATTATTTAATAATAATGTTTCATTGGTCGGAATTCAATAGATCGGTTTGTGTAATAAATTATAAATAAAAGAATTAAAATCAAAACATTCGATTGGCTTGCACTATCATAATGACATACCATACAAACAGTTAATTATATGTTTGTAATTATGAAATTACGAAACCAAGGGTACAATTTTTATAATGCATATGGAACTCTCCCCCCCCCCCCCCCCCCCCCCACCGACTTTACTTCCTTTATTCGTTAATTATTCAATGCTTCAAAGACTAATAATAATTATTACTGAAGTATTTTTTAAACAGTTAATAAAATTAATATGATTATAATAATATGATTAAAATATGATAATAGTTATGAACATTAATGATGAAATCTATTAAACCTTTATGGTTTCAAAGTTAATACATTTAATTCCATACAGTCGTGAATTATACATATATGTATACATATATACATATGCATGCCACTATAATTATAAATTTATTAAAATATTTAATAAATCGTACAATGCATATTAAAATCATGCAGTATTCATCTTTGAAAAAATTGTTACATAATTTTCTTAATGATTTAATTTGATAGCGCTACATGCATATTGTAATATAAATCTATAAAATAATGAAGCATTATAGGGAGAATATTGTAATATTGTGTGTTATAAATTATATAATTTATATGATTTATATTATATATTATATTTATGATGCTTTCCTTTTAAATTTTCTTTTTCTTTAACTTCCTTATATACTCATAAGAATATCCATAAAACAAAATCCCGCTATTTATTAAAAGCATATTTTTATGTTCAATTTTACATTGTTAGGCTGTAATCAAACTTCCAGCGAAAGTCATCTCAATATATAAAACAACGCTACCCATAAATTATATGATATTATAGGGTACTATTGCATATAACATTTTGTTAACAAGAACGCCGCATCGAAATACTTGATTATATAGATGTCCATTAATTTTTTTTTTTTATTACGTATTCCTAGATAAAGTCATCGTATGATTTGAAACTACATACGAATATTTATCAGTAACGAAAGCACTTAAGTATATATATATATATATATATATATATCTACATACGTGCCTAAGAGTGGACAAAAGAGACGGGACGCAACGACGGCGTTTCTCGATAATTCTCGTCATTACTCATGTATAAGCATACTTATTTGAGTAAAGCATCAAGGATGCATACATGTATATCGTATCTTATACTTACGCGAACGAATGGATTCTCTGATACTTTTTCGTCATCTCAAGTGCTGATAATACATGATGTTCATTATATCTATAGGAGTGTATAGGTAACACGTAGTTTTTATCTTCATCATGGAGATGTTATTCGTTGCATTTGTTTACAGTTTTTTTTATCAAGATATATATATATATATATATTTTTTTTTATAAAAGTTTTATTAAGATCTGACCGCACTATTTGATTTTTTTATGAACGAATAATTATGATTATTCAATTAAATATTGTCGTAACAGAAACATGATATTATTTACCTGCAACATCATTTAATAAATAAAGTAACAATAAATACTTTTTGTAACAATAAATGCTTTTAAATACTTATTGAAGGATAGGACGAACGAATAAATTATATTATATCCCGAAGATCAGAATATGTATATGATATATATACATGTACCGCTGACGTAAATTATAGACTATTTTTCAATTTAATATAATAAGCGATGAGATACACAGTCGTCTATAGTAAAAACTGATACACCATCCAGTGAATTGATACACGCCTACAGATGATACAAAATCCCTTATAATAAATTGTAATACATATACATTGATAATTGGCGTTTTATGTTATGCTATATCGGTGGTGGCATCGTTTATAGCCTTAGGTTAAATAATCTTGTAGAAACTACGAGTTCATACATTTTATTTAATAAAGGTTTTCAAAGCTTTTTAAGAAATACAAAGAATTAAGGTTTTTCTAATTAATTCTCATTAAATTAGTATATATAAAAATCTATACATTTTCGAACGTATAAATTTTCTTTCGTATAATGATTCATTGAAATTATTTTGCCGTCTGTAATAAAGACCTTTCATTCAATGCTTAATATTATTATTTTATAAATAAATTAAGAACGTAATTTTAATCCCTGATAATGTATTATATTTATAGCCATATCGAGATAAATTAAATAACAAATTCGGAATGTAATGAACGAGTGGAAAGTTTTATAAATTTCTTTCTTTTTGTGTTTTATTTATTTATTTATTTGCCCATTTATTCACTTATTATTTACTTAATTAAGTCGTACAATGACAATGAAGTAAAGTAAGTTGGCAGTGTTTTTCTTAATAACTAAAAAAAAAAAAAAAAAAAAAAAAAAAAAAAAAATTAAAAAAGGTAGAAAACAATTTCCAAGAGGTGGATTTTGCTGGAGTAAAAATGTCAGTCTTGTGACATGTCTAGATTGGCCCACGTGTTTAACTTATCTCGCAAGAGCGCGTGCGTATAACCTCTGATAAATTACGAGAAATGGGAATGCTTGCGACGCGTGGCATTCGAATTGCGTTGCTTTTGCGATTATTGAGTTTTTCAACAATTAATAATGTTTATTGCACTTTTAACCCATTACTATTAAAGCTTTCTTTTATGAAAACTTTTAAGAAAAATTTTAATATACGTTTATATAGCATTTCTATATGTTTTGAATATTTAATTTAAATATTTTATAGCTTTATGCTGATAATGATATTATACACAAATATTAACGATGGTGTTTGATTTGTCAGTGGTATAGATCTTACGTATTGAAGTTTCAATTCTTTTAAATTAAAATAGTTAGGTTACTCGATAATCACTTAACTTCAATGCTCTATGAATTAGGCAATTCGAGCGAATTATTCGTAAAGAAATCATCACTTTCACTCGTGCTTATTTAAATTTTTAATCAACTTCAATATTCGCATTATTGTATTGATAGAAAATATTACAGACTTGCGAAATCACTTTAAATCATTTTAAACTTATTGATAATTCTTGTATCTTAAAAAATTAGCTTTTATTATTAACATTAGAAAAATTAGCTCTATTTTATATTGTAATGTAGATGCTTTAAATTAAAGTTATCAAATTTTGCATAAGAATGTTATAAATATTTTTATTTTGGATGTAACTACTTAAGAACTTTATATTATATTTATTCCCGTATATTCTTTCATTATAAAAGTACGTTATAAGCAATGAGAATTACATGAAATATATATAAATTATATATAAATATCTTATACTATAATTAAGTATAAGATATGAGCATATAATTTGAATTTTGTTTATAATCAATAAAGTCTCTTAAAAGTTTTTTTCTCTCGCAATTTCAGGATGCCGTTGATAAATCTGATTAAAGGATAATTATCGAAAACATTTTTCAAACTAAGGCTACCTTAGAAAATGTTTATAAAAATTTTACAATAGAAATATTCTTAAAGCGCAACGAAAATTGATATTTTTATAGACCAGGTAAGTAACGCAAAATAATTAATGAAAATAAAAAAAAAAAAACATTTATGAATCTAGATAAAAATTTCAAGTAATTTTTAGTAAAAACTAGGAAAATGGCATACGACGATGTCATTTCCAAAATGGGCCAGTTTGGCAAATATCAGCGTAGGATATATTTGCTGTTATGCTTGCCAGCGATATCGTGTGCTTTTCACAAACTTGCAGGAGTTTTCCTTGGGGCAAAAATGTCTTCGAGGTAAATTAAATATTTTCTTTTTTATGTTTATGATATTTATTTTTATTTATGCTAGTAATATTTGTATTAATTGCCACTTCTTAAATGTATTCATCAATATTCGCAGCAAAGATCCGTGAGAAGTAATGTAACTCAAAGAAATAGAAAGATTACGATATTCTCAGGACTTCTTTTATTTTAATTATCATATTTGGCTATCGTTAATAAAAAAAAATGCCTGTAATGAAATATCGTTGTTATTAAAATTTTTAATAACTTGTAGTCAATTTAAAAATATAGATTCTTAATAATTTCGAATGTAGCTTAAAATCAATACATCTAGAGTCTAATTTTTCAGAAGTCTACATTAAGTGTTTATATGTGTGCAAATATTTATATTTAAACGATAAAAAAGTTTAAACTATAATTCCTTGTACACTTTTGTTGAAACTGTTAGGTAGTTTTGTTAGAATTAGTTAGCTATGTTGAATGCAATTTGTACTTACTTCGCGTATCTCGGTAATTTAGAATAATTTATTGATTTTGTAAAGCAACTAATCCATTAATGTAATTTTTTGTTTGCTTTTAGATGTATGCTGCCTTTTGAAAATATAGACAATGCCACGTTTTTTTTATCTGAAAATTTAATGAACTCGAGTTATCCATGGGATTACAAAAGCAAGTCATGGTCTCATTGTGAACGATATTCAGATCTATCAGTCGTAGATTCGATGAAAATAGATTATTCATTAAACCAACAACATTATTCTACTAGAAATATTACTAAATGCGATCTCTTTGTGTACGATAGAAGCAAGTACAAGAGCTCTACCACATCCGAAGTATGTTTAATAAAGTATATGTTGATTATAATTTCATTGTCTTTCTTCAATTCATAAATTATTAGCACAAATTTTTTTAATTTAATTTCCATTGCATTTGAGCATTATTTAAATTTAAATGTAATAAAATATTCTAAAAATGATAGTTATATTTATAGTTCACTTTGCAATTTGACATATAAAATTTAATAATACATTCGTATATAGATATAATTTTTAAAAGATTCTTATTTAAACAATTTTTATACCCAAATATTCTCTAAATATTTCAAATTTCTATTTTATTTTTTAAATACAAAATAAAATTCAATAAAATCGAAATGTTAAAGTATACATTGATTTACTTAAAAATATTATTAAAAAATTGTATAAAGTTAAATGATTATAACTTTTTAATGTATTAGGTATTTTTAATGTATGAAGAATTTCTTATCTATAAAGTAATATTATCTGTAAGAAATTTAATTAATTAACCAAATTTTTATGGTTTTTTTTTAACTTTCAGTATATTAAAATATGCACACATAAATTGTTTCAACTTGCAGAATTAATCAAATAGTAAGGTGCATAAACTTGTTTTTCACAAATAAATTCAGTAAAGAAACTATTATATTCGTAATAATAAATGCATTGAATTGATAATATAGAAAATTCTAGAATAACATGTAAAATTATTCATTCATAGGATGTTGTAGCAAGAAGTACGTATTCAAATGAACTAAAAAACCAATTTACAATCATAACATTGAATTTTAATAACGATGTTTCATAATTCAGTTGCATTATAAACATACTAATAATTAGATACTTATTATACTTATATATGTATATAAATATTTTGTTATGAAAAGATTAATGAAATATATGACTAATCATACCAATCGAATAAAATGTAAAATATAATGTAAAAACAAATATTCATTATTCAGGAAACAATATTTTAACCAAAATTTCGTACGATCATTTAAATTGAATACTTTAATGAGATGTCAATAATATTATAAAGCGTCTGATATTGTAGATAGAAACAAATTAATAATGATTATTGGAGATAGAAGCGATGCAAATATTTATGAACGATTAATGATTTACTATTGCAGTGGAATTTGGTGTGCGATAAGGATTGGCTTAGGGCAATGGGGGATTCTGTTTTTATGGTTGGAGTGATGCTCGGCTCAACAATATTCGGCGCCCTGTCCGATAAATATGGACGTCGACCAATTTTCTTTCTGTCGCTAGTTATACAGCTAATTGGTGGTGTTGTAGTTGCCGTCACACCAGAATTTATTTCATTTGTGATCTTCAGAGCAATCGTTGGTTCTACGACCAGCGGTGTGTTTCTTGTCGCTTATGTTATTGGTAAATATTTATTTTTTCAGTTTTATATATGAGTTGTATATTATGCACAGTAATTTTTAAGGAATATACTTATACTTTTGTAACAAAACAGTACTGTAAATATTTAAAATTAGACTTTAGCAATCCTATATTTTTTCGAAAAATATTTCAAGGACCGCTTTTTCGTTGTAGCTTTATATTTATATTTTTATTGAAATCAAATATAATATAAGATATTAACATATGATAAACTTATTTGCATTTATACATTAATACCACATTTATTACTTATTTCATTGTAAAGAAAATAATTATTAGCATCGTAGTATTTAATATGTATTTATGACATTTTAACAAATATATATATATATATATATATATATATATATATATATATATATATATATATATAGAATGGTAAATGTAAATGAGTTATTCAATAATAAAGTACCGTATAAATTAAATTTGTTATGATTGTAATTAAATTTAATTCTATATAAAAATTTTACGTTTGAAACAAAACTTAGTAATTCTCTGATATACTGTAAATTTACCACTAAAGAATTGTTAACGATTTAGTATAAAAATTTCTATAATGTATTTATTCAAGTAATTTATTCAATTTTTTTCAACCACTTAAAAATATATATATGTCTATAGTATATGTACGTAGTCTAATAAGAATGATAATCAAAGTGTTTCTTATGATAAATTGAGTATTGTTTCTATTTGATTGGGTAGACGTGAATAGCAAATCAAGCATGAGCATATATAACCTTGTCGATTGGATTATTTTAAAAGTGTAAACAAGCATAAAGTTATTTTTTTTAATTAGTAATTTATTTCGAATCAATTTTATTTATATGTACATAAATGATGAATCAGATAATGACATGTTTAATTCCGTTGAATGAATTAATTTGAAATTCAAGTAAGTAATGCAATACAAACCGTGATTAATTAAACAAATATAGGATAGTTTATATTAATACGCATATGGACACACAAATAGCAGAATGTCAAGCGCACACAGGAGAACATAATTAATATATAATTGTATACACGAACAGGCACGTACATGAACATTATTTCTAAATTTGGATTTATCTAAATCTAAATTTACCGTATGGATACTTGGTATTTTTCGAACAAAATGCAAAAATATCAGCTAAATCGCTAAAATCATTTTTGCGTTTATTTTAATTTCTTTCTTTTACTAAGCTTACATTACTTATACTTATATTTAAAGTTGCTTAATTAAATGAAAATTTCCATTTGGTTCTAAAAAGCTATTAGATGATAAAAATTCACACAGTAATATCATCTGTTTAAGATATTTACTTTATTCAATTATGTATGTAATCCTTGAAAATGCACAGAAATCGCAAGTAATCATTAAAAATGTAGTCTGAAAGTTAATGAACTTTTTGTCTCGATGTTCAAGATTCTTCCTTAATAAAGCAAAGTATAAGCAAAAACAGTAAAAAGTAATGTGGAAGATAGGAGTTATTTATAAGAGGTATTCATGAAACGCTATGACTTCCGATTACTCGTGACGGGTATATAAGATTTCAGATAATTTTAGTTCACTTGACCGTAAGATTGAGCGCGTGTTTTATTTGTTTCAGTCTCGCTCTCTCTCTCTCTCTCTCTCTCTCTCTCTCTCTCTCTCACCCTCTCTCCCTCCATTACGCCGAGTTTGTCTACATCCAGTCGTGTTTCAAGATGATACCAGTAATTTATGCGACAACAATAAAATAGGTATAAGTGCACTTTGGAAACCTGGCAAAATTGCTTTGCTTCGACTGGGAATACAATACAATATCGATATTAAATAATATTTAAATTAAACTTTAATTTACAGTTAAAATTTTTATTTATATTTATACATTAGTAATTACATAAAACTACTTTATATTTTATTATGAAAAAGGATTCTATCTATAAAGAATCTGTTATTTGCGTTACATTTCTATAAAATTTTATTTAAAAAAAAAAAAAAGCAAAATAAAAAGAAAAGGATTTTTCATAAGAAAAACACTGATCTTACGTATATGGTTACAACTAACAATGAATGCAAGAGTTTATAATACAAAGCATTGTTACATAATTATTAATGCTATTTTATATATAATATATGAAATAATATTAGATTTTATGGTTATTTATTCGAGGGCATAAGACTTTAGTCATAAACTTTAGGATAATATAGAGGGAACATAGATAAGGATATTTCCAAGAATATGACAAGTAAAAAATAGGAAAATGCCTTGTGCCTCTATCGAAGAAAAGCCAACATTTTATAATTCCCAATAATTTATAATCTAAGAAAGAAGCATAACATTTTCACTCATAAGCCATAACACTTTTCTTCGACTTTTTTTTTATACTTGTGCCAACGATTATTCGCTTTCTTCATAAAATTACGAACATCTTCGGATCAGCCTCATTGAGTTTTCCGATTACTCAATGTAATAGATTCGAAGGAAAAACGTTCCTTCTCGCTGCTTCAAATTAAAAAGGCGTAGCATTACAGCGATAAACAAAGGATCGCCCGTTCATAATAAGCGGGGGAAGGGGGCATGGGCACGAGTTTACTCTTTGCGCATTATGCGTCCGAGTAGTAGTTGTCCAAGGAGAGCGCAAGGACCCTCGCTGTGCGATACACTACACTTTTCTTTCTCTCTCTCTTTCTCTCTCTCTCTCTCTCTCTCTCATTCTCTCTCCCTCTGTCGCTCCAGAAGCCAAGGGATCGAGCTGACGGACATTGGCCCCGCAGATTTTTACCGAGCAGAACTCGACTTGCCGAGGATCTCTCTCCCGGCTTATTTCTCTTTCCTTCGTCCTTTTGCTCAAGGAGGCGCCGACGTTGAGCCTCTTCTTACGTTTAATACTAGCAGTACGCTCTTAGGCCGCTTTACAGTTCGCCGCTATCGTCATTCGCTTTTTAGCCGCGGTAGTAGCAACCCTTCACCCCTCCCGTCTCGCCATTACATGCCACGCGTTTCATTTTCTACTACCTTTTTTTCGTCCTCATCCTCGTCCTCGTCGTCATCCTCATCTCCATCCCCATCCCCATCCTCATCCTCATCCTCATCCTCATCCTCATCCTCATCCTCATCCTCATCCTCATCCTCATCCTCATCCTCATCCTCATCCTCATCCTCATCCTCATCCTCATCCTCATCCTCATCCTCATCCTCATCCTCATCCTCATCCTCATCCTCATCCTCATCCTCATCCTCATCCTCATCCTCATCCTCATCCTCATCCTCATCCTCATCCTCATCCTCATCCTCATCCTCATCCTTATGCTCGTCCTCGTCCTCGTCCTCATCCTCATCCTCATCCTCATCCTCATCCTCATTCGTCTTCGTAACTTTCTTCTCCTTTTGTTTCTCATAATTATCCCCCTTCGTTTTGTTCTCCGCCGTGTCTTCTTCTTTAACTCGCACTCGTGCCGACATACCTCGGCACTTTTTATCCGAGAATGCGTTGAAAGGGAGCTGAGCTAAAATTAAACTTGTGCTCGATTGTTTTTGCTAGAACTTATACTATAAACAAATTTACGATTTAAAGGCAAAATGGTGAAGAAAATAATAAGGCTGATAGATCTTTTTCTTAATAATTAATTGCATATCGATATTATATTATGTTTTTCAAGTAAATTTTGTCGTATCAAAAATAAATTAGCTATGATAAACATTGATACTTTGACACATATTTATATACATATTGAACAATTTATAGGTATAAAAGATTAAATATAAAATTTGGGATTTCTCGCACGCACACACATATGTATAGACACGAATCAAAGCATTAAAGCTATATTAAAAATTTAGTTCATTCTCATAATTTTTTCATACAGCTTTGGAAATGGTGGGGCCGCAGAAACGGCTAATAGCCGGTGTTGGCTGTCAACTATTTTTCACTGCTGGATACATTATGACAGCTGGTTTCGCCTATTATATTACCGATTGGAGGACTTTACAATTTGCACTTACGATCCCGAGCACGGCTTTTTTGCTCTATTGGTGGTGAGACTTGCTTTCATTTAATAATAAATAAAAAAAAAAATCTTTATATTTAGTGATATTATAATTTGATAAATATTAGATTTTGAGCTAAATATTAGTTGATGTAAAGTAATGGAAAATTTAACGAATGAAGCGTGAATAATGCACATGAGGTACTGCTGTAGGTTTATAATATTATTATTTTTAAGAATATTTTCAGAAACGATATTCTATAATATTTTATAACAAATAGTTGTAATATGAATGTGAATCATTGGAAATATATCAAATAATATTGTTATTTGAGAAAGTAGGTATTATTTATTAAATTTCGTTTAATTTCATTTACCGTAGTTACAAAATTTAACTGAAAATTTAAAAAGTCTTAATAAAACTTATTAAATTCATAATTATTTTTACATTATTATGATTTTATATCAGTTACTATTTATTTCGATTACTGAAAATTGCACGTTTAGCGAAATCTAAATACGTTTCTACTTATTAAATAATGAGGCATAATGTATGCACATTAAAACAATATACTTATATTTAATATTATTTTTTTAATATTCGCTACAAATGATTGGAATACAAATGATGGGCATTTAATAAAGATGCAGAAAAACAGAAACTTTTGTCTTTATTCTCTTGTCATAAAGCTTATGAATTGTAATTGCCGAACAGAAAGTTATAAAATTAAAAAATTACTGTATAAACTTTGGAAAGGAAGTTATGCAAATCATACGACAAACAATAAAATTGATATTATCGATATATCGTTTATCTATTTATAAAAATGTCTAATATTCGTTCATACAGTATATGCGGATCGTCTATATTAACCATTCTTTATACGACGTACAATCAATGTTTCATTATACTATATTAATTATACAAATACAGTGGGCGCTATGTTGAACTGATACATTATAAAATATAAAATTAATTGTGATGATTGTCTCCATTTTTTCAAGATATACGTCAGAAAAAACTTCATACACCTACCTATAGGGACACACACATACATTGTTAACGGGATCGCACAAGCGAGTTATGTAAAAGGATAACTGTGACCCCATTTATGATCCCCGAAATAATTGTCACGTATACTTTATAACATTCGCGGTAGTCGCATGCCTCTTCAGTGATGGACGAGTCGATATTCTAAAAGAATTATACTATGTAAAGTTCATAGAAGTTTCTGAAGAAGGCCTAATGGTACTCTTTTGAGGACTGTTGATGCTAGCCGGAATGTAAGCATGTTTATGCGTCTACATACTTTATCATAATGTTAGCTTAATTTAAATCTAATAAAGAATGATATTTACGTTACTGAACGTGGAGATGCCGTATCGAGTGATAAAAAACATACTTCAATTAATTATTAGCGAAGCACGAATTATCAAAGCATTATTTAAAACTTGTGATAATTAATTAATTAAAATAATGAAACGAATAGTAAATGAAGATTAGAAATTAGAATATAGACTTAATTGCCTTTATTTTTAACGATTCAATTCGACATCCAAGCAGTGAAAAACAATATACTTAAGAGAACATAATACTTAATATATATTTTAATATTTGCATTATCAGTTTCTGTAAATTTTGTATTTAAGGACGAAAGCTTTGAAATATATACAAGTACATGCTATATTTCTTCAAAGTTATAATAACGATATATTATTTGTTAAATAAACGGCTCGTACGTCTTTGGTTCATGAAAGTACAAATCAAAAGTAAGCTCAAAAGATTTGCAAAATATTCAAGTAGAAATATATATATATTTTTTTTTTCCATCTCTCTCTCTCTCTCTCTCTCTCTCTCTCTTGGGCTTCATTAAGGTTCATACCAGAGTCGGCGCGATGGCTATTGACGAAAGGTCGGGCCAAAGAGGCTCGGGAACTACTGCACAAAGCATCCTTGGAAAACGGCGCCGAGATCACAGAATCGACTCTCGAAAGACTTCTCGATGAAACTAATAGCGATAGTACACCCGATACCAAAAAGCCGTCCATATTTGATCTCTTCAGATATCCAAATCTCAGAAAGAAGAGTTTCCTCCTCTTCTTCAACTGGTACGCTTTCTACCGCTTTTGTATTTAACAATTCAATCGAAGCTTTATCGATTGTATATTATGAATAATTGAAAAGATATACGATAAAATTTGTGCTCTAGGAGCTTTACTTTAAAGCATCTTTAATGATATTTTTAAGAAATAATTTAAGTGGAAAAGGTAATGTTATCGATCAAAATAATATCGACTGTCGATAATAATTAATAAAAATGTTTGTTTACTAAAAATTGGAACTAAATAAATATGTGATAATTTAATTACAAGAATTTTACATTCGTATTTTTTTTGGTTTTTTTTTTTTATTTATAAATATTAAGCGTAATAATGAAAAATCAATATATAATAATAAACGAAGACATAATGAGTTTTTTATAGCACAGGTGTATTATGATCCTATAAAAGCTGATCCGTTGATACTTTGCTGCATGTGTATGCACGCATGGTTGCGAGCGCGTTTCCATATGTGCATTCTGAAGAGCTCTCTCTCTCTCTCTCTCTCTCTCTCTCTCTCTCTCTATCTATCTATCTATCTATCTATCTATCTATCTCTCATTCTATATATCGTTGAAATGATCGTCGCACCGTCTTTTATATAGGAAAATATCATTTACATTTTCATCTTTTTAATTTTTCTTTCATTGAAATAGGCTCGTAAACAGTGGTACGTATTATGGACTATCATGGAACGCATCCAGTCTCGGCGGCAACGATTACTTGAATTTCGTCATATCCGGCCTCGTTGAGATACCGGCTTACACTTTTCTTATTTTCACGCTCAACCGATGGGGTAGAAAAGTGATTTTATGCGGATGCATGATAGCATCCGGTCTGGCCCTCGTAGCGACGTTATTTATACCGAGCGGTTAGTGCTTTTTCTTATTTTTATTTCTTTAGTATTTATGTCTTGCTCAATTAAAGTCTCGTTTTATCGTCCCTTTATCGTGTAGTGAGTGCACCGACTCGCTCGTTTTATAATTTAAATAAATAAATAAATAAATAAATAAATATATATATATATATGAATACGCAAAATTGTATTTATTTATAGAAAGATATGAAGGAATTTGTCTTTTTGAAATTCCATAATTTACATGTAATTTACAAAATGAGAAATCTGAATTTTAATTTCTTTATTAATGCATAGTTATCGGAGCATTTCATAAAAATACACTACAAATTATTCGAATAAATACATAATAAATATATTGTATATTTTCCTAAAGTAAATTTTATTATTTTATTAGAAGCTTTTACTATTAGTAATAAATTTGTTGCCCGTTTTTTTATTTTTAGATTTTGTTGCAATGACAAGGTTCTAAATTTCATAACTGTGAAAGTAAATATTTGCCTGGTATTTTATATTTATTACTATCCCTATTGCAGTGAATTATTCATGTAAAATTTATATAATATTTTATTCAATATATCGACGTATTATGTAAAAAGGATTGAAATTCAAATAATTTACTATTATTTAACTGGATATTTTTTCTCAGATATGACATGGCTAAAGGTGACGTTTGCGATGATAGCGAAATTGGTGATCACGTCGTCCTACGGTACAATTTACGTCTTCACAGCTGAACAATTTCCCACGGTTATCAGGAACGTGGGCTTAGGAGCAAGTTCGACGTTTGCGCGAATAGGCGGAGTTATCGCTCCTTATATTAATTTTTTGGTATGGACTGTATACCTTTCGAACACATTTTGATCTTTAATTTAATTCCAATTAAATTTTCTTCATACTATTTCCTTACTGATTTTGTTTCGTTAGGCCTTATATTGGGAGCCACTGCCTTTCGTAATCTTTGGTTTTTGTTCGCTTCTCGGTGGTATTCTTTCCCTCCTCTTGCCAGAGACTTTGAATAAAAAGCTACCGGAAACAATCCAGGATGGCGAAGCATTCGGAATGTGAGTATCGACAACTAGATTTTTTCTATTGATTTATCTTAGGTCCATGTTTAATACATTTCATAATTTTAATTTTTCAAATATATGGTCGAATTTCTTTGTCGGTTGTTATATTTTACAAATACGATTTTTCTTTTTCATTTTTATTCTTAAATGGATTAAAGTACGATGAGCTGCATTTTTCATTGCTATTTAAAGAGGTAAATACTGAAAATTTGCAAATTAAAATGTTAGCTTTTATACTAAAAATAATGTTATGTTATTTCGTAAATAGTTTTAATTTGATTACGTCTATAGATTTTTTATTTAATTATTTTTTTTTTTTTTTTTTTTTTTTTTTTTATGAACTGTTTCATTGAATAAGATAAGTTAATCCGAAAAAAGACTATACACTTACAAAATAAAAATGATGATTTATCATGATTAATGATTCTTAATGATTAAATAATAATAATTACGAAGATTGAGAAGTAATTGATACAGAAAAAATCTACGTATAAAAGATCAATCTCTGATATCTATATTTTTTCTAGATTAATTTTTAGTTCTATATGACGTGTTGTAAAGTCAATAATTGAATAATCAATCATTATAATTAAACTACTAATTAGAATTAAATATATAAATAATAAAAGTTACAGTATAAAATAAAATTGTTATTACAAGAATAGTAATTTCATCTAAAAATTATTTAAAAAATTTTTTGATTTATTTCTATTTATTAAATATAAAAAATATGTATTTTATTACAGAAAATTATCTAAAAATAAAAAGATTGGATTGGAAGTCGAAGATATAAATGGCATGGATGAAGTTAATAATATCAAGCAGGTTAAATTATAAGAAAATTAAAATTGATTATTTTTAATGATCATTCGACAACTTAATAGAATATTAAAACTTTGCGCTGAATTTTTATTGTTTGTCATATATTATTATCACATTATCGGTAATGTAATTTTAAAAAAATGTAAAACATAAAGAAATATACTTACTTTTATTAATATTCTATTAAGTACGGAATTATATAGTACAATTTTACTCTTATAAATTACACGAACAAATTGCAAGTACAAGTTAAACTTCTTTTCATTTACAAGTAAAAATATGATTTCTATAACTAAAAATTATGTTACAATTTGATTTATAAGTTGCGAGAAAATTTGTTTTTATTTGTATTTAACTGTTGTAATACTTTTGTTACTATTTAAATATTACTTTAGATGTATTGTTGAATTATATATAAATATATCAATTTGTTTACATATACATATATAATCGATAAAAAGGAAAACTTCTCGATTATCTTTGACATAATTTTTTCTTCATTCTTCATTTTTTAACAAAAGGCTTAGATATTTTTTTTATAACTCACCATTACCTAAAACATGTATCATCTACGTTCTTATATAAGTACATATTTTAAAAATGACAAATGATGTGAGTACTGATGAATGAATAGTTAGTTGCTGTTGCAATTTCTTTCAAAATTACCACATTTTAAACTAAAGTATGATGAAAACGCGTGCAAGTTAAAGAATGATAAATAATGTTGGGTAAATGTCAGTTGACGAAATTTCAAAATAAATTAAGTAAAATTATTCTGTAATATAAGTCGTTAACTCGTAATTAGATATTTTATATATTGGATTTAAAAATTTTATATTTACGGATAGTTTTGATTAGGTATTTTATGGAGTTATAATTATGAGCACATTTTAATAAAACTATATAATTTATTGCTTATCTAAATTGTTGTAAATAAATTTTTAATAGTTATAACAGTATATATGTGAGTATATGTATGTATTATCGAACAATAACTGCAATGGAAAAACATGATAATAAATTATCTAATATTCAATTCTCTTTTCTCAATAACGTTTGTTGGTGCATCAGAATCTCTAATGATCGTATATACAATTGACAGATTTTTCGGAATACATTCTGTGATTTTACACGTCATAATATTCAGCATAATGTGAATCTGTTTCTGTTCTGTACCTAGCGGTATTTTTATGGATAATGGAGTTAACAGATTTCCACTTGATTCTGAAGTTTCCCAGTCACTTGACGGTAACTTTAAGGACCACCTTTGGGGCGCTTCAGTATTCAATTTCAAATCATCGCTAAATACAGGATGAAACGATATGGATAAATTTGCGCTATTTGTACTGATTTTTGATGTAAAATTATATGTATTTTCTCCTCTATTCCATGCCTTAGCTGGAAGGACTACGGGAATCTGCAATAAAACATTTGTTTACATTTATTGTAAAGTTTTTTGATCAATACATTTTAAAGTAAAAAATTTTTCTCTTTTTAAAGGATAATTTACATAACAAAATAAAACAAGTTTTAAAATTATTATTAAATTAATTTACCTCACATATGTTTTGCACATTAGATAAATCAATTGCTTTAATACAATGATTGTTTGTATCTGTAACATATAATACATTTCCATTTTTATTTAGAGCTAACCCACTTGGCTCATCAAACTGAAAGGTAATGTTCTCCACTAAAGATTCATTTGTATTCTTCATAACTTTGAGCAAACTTTTCATACTAAAGGAGCTTACTGTATTCATTTTAGATGGCTTTTTTCTACCACACAATGTTACACAATTTCCTTCAACATCAGTTTTTTTTATTTTGTGATTATAAGTATCTGCAATATATATCATTTTATCAAAGCTATTCCAAGCTATCCCTAATGGATGTTGCAGCTTTGCTGAATATTTTTGTCCATCTTGATCACCAAAACTATGTAAATTCTAAGATCAAGTAGAATTATAATTAAAAATTTTAATTGCTTATAATATTTGTTTATAATAATTTACTTTTACCGTTGGATTATTATCAGCTCCACAAACTGGTAAAACTTTTCCATCATCAAGACAAACTTTTCTTATTGTGCTGCTTTCACTGTCGGCAAAAAAAACTGATTTTAATTCTTGAGCTACCGCGAGCCCTGAAGGTTGGGCTAAACTTGCTGCATGAGGATATGAATTGTTTCTATTTGCTTCTCTTCCATTTCCAATGATACTAGCACACGTTCCAGCTTTATATTGTCTAAATTTTTGTAAAATTTAATGTCTAAATCATTTAAATGACAACCAAAATAAGCGAGATTTTTCTTTAACATAACTTTATAAACACGCTACTATCTAATTTTTATTTATTATTATATTTTTCAATAATGAATATACAATGTACAATGTTCTTACTTTTTCTTCCACCAAATTGTGTCTTCTAAGAACAGAGCCCAAATTTGATGTGTTCCTGCTATAGCTATTAAAAGTACTGGAACAATTATTCCGTCTTGGTCATGCTCATAAATAGAAACATCCCACGGAGATGATAGTTCTTGTTCTTTTCCAATTTTACCTCCAATATAATCACGTCCTTGATGACCTGTCCCAGCAATGGTAGTTACCATTTTTTCCTCTAAATTAATCTAAAAATATAATTAAATTAATATTATAAAATAATAACATGCCATGACTTTTTTGTTTACTTACTTGTCTGATGGCATGATTTTCATTATCAGCTACAAATATATTATTATTAAATGCACAAACACCTTGTGGTGCATTAAATCGTGCTGTTTCAAAGTCTCCGTTTTGAAAACCAGGAGAATATCCACCAATAACATGTTCAACTTTACCATCTTTTTCCATAACTAAAATACGATTATTGCCTGTGTCTGAAATAACTAACTTTTCCCCAAATTCATCTTGAAATGTATGAATTTTTCCAGGAAATAGCAAACTACCTTTGTGCATAGGCAAAATATGTTGTGCAAGTTTTAGAGGTATAATTTCTTTTGAAATTTGCTTCAACGACATAAAATATTTCAAAGCAACTTTTGTATACAAAAATAATTCCTCTTTATGTCCTTCGCCTACTAAAACAAAAAGGGGCTGCCCTTTGGGACCTGAAATTTGTGTTATCTTAATTTTATTATAATTTGTTGGATTGAGTTTAAAGTATATATTCAAATAATAAATAAAATTGCAGCAGATGAAATAAATAAAAAAATTAAGAAATAAAAATGATTGGCTATCCTTTTAAATAGATATTTGACACAGTAAAAAGCCTAAATATTTACAATAGTGCTTCAATAAAGACACTTTTTATATAATATTCAACTTTCACTTTGTGAAAAAAATTAGTCATTGATTTAACTACTTTAAATATTTATAATTAATTTATCGATATATAATTAGCATTTTATAAAACAAAATTGTCAACTATTTAATAAATCTACTTATGTGAATTATGCATATCCAACTAATATAACGAATATTGTTAAATTAAAAAATCTCAATAATTTATGATCATAAATAATAAGCACTATATTTGGAATGTATATATACTCAAAGTATACATTTAGACATACCTAACATGACTAAACTGGGCCAGCAAACAATACCAATGTCTCGCCACATTGACAGTTTTGCATCGTTTACGACAGGATGTCCTATGTTATATCTTTGAACTGCTGACATAATTTTACTAGAATCTCGTTCATTGACAAATTTTGCACTATGCACACCAATCTAAAGTTTATTAATCGTTAAAATTTTTTTAAATATAAATTTTTCTAAAAGATTTTTAAAATTCTTTTTATACTAACAACAACAAGACCATCTTGTACAGAAAATCTTTTTTCTAAGGCATCTAAATCTGGCAAAATATGCATACAATTTATGCAACAGTAAGTAAAGAAATCTAGGATTACAATTTTATTATCAAGGTGCTTGTATAGAGACAGACTTTCCAAAACATTAAACCACTCCAAACCTATAAATCAAAACCAAAACAAACAATTTTTTTGAAAATTTCGAAATATAAAGGAATTATTGTAAATTATTGAAGAAAAAAAATTAGATCGATTCTTATTTATTAAATAACATTGAACAATATAAAAATATAAATATTAATTTTATAAATTATAATTTATATCTGATTAAAATTAAATTATTATTCATCCTTTAGAGGTAAATCAAATTCTTCATGTAAACTGGCTACTGTAACTCCTCGCATTGTGGCCAATGCACCTAAAACTATTTGTGTAGCATCTTTAATTTCGTTATACTTATGTAGAAGTTCCATTATTTCAAGTATACAATCCTCATTTTTAGATTTTTCTTCTAAGTCTAATAATTCAAGCTCTAAAGTTTTCTTAATCTCTATACAATTCGCATATTCTTTTTTTTCCTCTTCTGTTAAAGCCTGATCTTCCTTTTTTTTGGAATTTTCTTTGGGTGATGTTAACTCTTTTTTTGAAGATTCCTCCCTACTACGTTTAATACCTCTATAATTTAACATTTTTTCGCATTAATAAAAATCCACCGTACCTAAAAGTAAAAAATGTGTTTATTGTATCTTTATATTATAATTTATTATATATGAATACACATATATATATATGTAAAATAATGAAAAAAATAAAGAAAACAAATAATGACTGCTTAACATAACCTGAATTTTGATTGACATTGTTTTTCTAATAATCAATTGTTGTATATATATATATATATATATATAATGATAAAACAATAATTTAAATTACCTCTTTCAAAATCATTAACTCGTAGTCCTGATTCTGCGTAAGCTTTGATGTGCTTTAAAACGATTTGTTCCTTTTCACTTTCATCTTCAGTAGATTCAACAACACTACGAAGTTCTATACAAATTTGCGTTAAATCTTCAACGGTGCTTTGTACGCTCATTTTCATAAATTTTGTACAAGAATTTTTAAAACCGTCAATTGGATCGTGAAAATAATAAGTTTTTGGTGATTTGTGTAAATTTCGTCGTAGCGATGTTGCCAAGCTCAGATTTTTAACTTTGAAAGCTGAAACGAACGCGAGATTCCGTATTAAAATCACGCTATTTATAGAACTACACGGCATTTTCTGCCTAAACGACAATAATATTAATAAGATTTAATGATATCTATTATTGATTCATTATCTTAATGACTTAAAATGTTAGTTTAATAAATACATAATGTTAAGTACCGGCATCTGACTTAAACTGACATAGGATATTTATTTTTATTAATCTGTGCCAATTAAGTAATGCGCATATATAGAATACAACAAATCACGATTTTTACACTGCGTATGTGTTGGTTAACAAACAGGTTACAGCTGATGAGTAATCGATAACGAGCAACAGTATTTTTGGAATTGGAATACGAAGGTTAATCTGTGCATATATGTGAATGCAATTCAGAATAAACCGAATAAATGAATTGCCGCTGTTGAAGAAAATTTCCAGGTTTCCTAAAATTACAAATCTTTTTATTTGTATAAATAGATTTTGATGCTCTATATAAATAATAAATAAAATAAAAATATGTGTTATATATATATATATATATATATATATATATATATATATATATGAGGTAAAATTAAAATTTCGGTAGAGCGGATGACAGTTACCAGTGATTGATAAAGTCAATAATGTAAGCTATTAAAATCTGCATTTTATCGTTAATTTTGTACTTGCCTTAAATTATATTTTCTCAAAAATAAAGTAATATTACAAATTTTTTAGTAAAATCAAATTTCTGTCAATGGATAATAAGTGAATTTATTCATGGAATCTAAATTTTTGTAGAATGAGACGATTTCCATTGTTCATTTAATAAAAGAATTATAGAAGTAAATAAGAAACATACGAACATTAAAGCTATATAATTTTTTAAATAAAAATAATGAAAGATATGGAAATAAGAAAAAATTTAGATACATCGCATTTGAATAACGATCAAATTCCATTGGATCTAAGTCAAAGAATCATTTCCATCGAACAAGATAATTATTCAGTTCATTTGGTAAGTATTTTTATTTAAATATCTTAATAAACATTTAATTATTTTTTATTTTAATAGGAAACAAACAATGGAAATAAATCTAACAACAAAGAAGTTGATTTTACTTTAGCTTATGTTGATACCAGTAATCATAATCATATACAAAAAAGAGAAATATTTGAACGAAGTCTGATAGATCAAGGATTACATTTAGAATATGAACAAAACCGTCAATTGTGTTTCATTAAAATTTATGCCCCAGAAGTAATTTATTCTATCACTCTTCTTTTAATAGAATTATAATTTTGACGTGCCTTACATATTGTAAATAGTCTCAGAATAATAAATTGATCTTTGTTTGTAACATTTATATTATTATCAAAATTGATGCAACAAAATAATTAATTAAATAATTAATTAAATCAAGACTAAAGATCAATTTTCCTATTCAGTTATAAAATTTTATTTTTATAGGAAGTTCTATGTAGATACTGTGAAATTATGAAACTTCGAATGCCAATTAAGTCAGTGGGTAATGAAGATATTATAGAAGAAACAAATATATTTGATGATGCAAGATCATGGCTTATTAAATTGTGCAGTTTTGCACAACTTGATTCTTCTAAATTTCCACCCACAGAGTTTAAATTAGCAGCTGAATATTCCAGAGATAAAGATTACTTGTAGGTATTACATTAAAGTATAAAACGTTTGTTTATTCATGCATGCATGTTGTAGAAGAAAATAATTAGTTGATTTATTTTTCCACTATCTAATACAAAAGATTTGATACCAAGGACAAGAATTTTTTTACTACACATATTCGTGTGATGATTGTAAATTTTATTTTGGAAAGACAGTGTGAAGGTATTCAGCGTTTGTTAGCTGCTGGAGTTTATACTGCTGCATATCCTTTGCATGATGTAAGCCTTATCACTTTAATGTAGAATTTCTAAATTATTGGCTAGTATTAAATAGTATGTTTGTTTAAATTTTGTATGCATTTTTATTACTTAACTTTTTATTAATGTATTATTATCTATACATTTATAAGAATATATATGTAATTTGAAACATATTTTAATATTCTGAATACACGTTTGTATTCAAAATTTATTTAAGGGTACTATCAAACAAAAAGGAACTACTAGAAATTTACTTTTTGAAGAATGGGCTTCAACAAAAAAATGGATAAAATTGCAGCCATTGGATACAATACGAGAATATTTTGGTGTTACTTTCGCCATGTATTTTGCATGGCTAGGATTTTATACTTATATGCTTATTCCAGCAAGTATCGTTGGTCTTTTATGTTTTTTTTATGGTAAAATTATAAATGTTATGTATCCATGTAGTAAAAATTCATTAAACTAATTCATTTTTTTTTTATGTACAGGTCTGATAACTATAAATTCAAATCAATTAGCTGAAGATGCATGTAGTACTTGGGCCAAAGATACTATTATGTGTCCCCAATGTGATAAGACCTGTGATTTTTGGAGATTAAGTGAAACTTGTTTATTAACACGTGTAACGTATTTATTTGACAATCCTGCTATGATCTTTTTTGCAGTTTTTATGTCAGTGTGGTCTATGCTTTATATTGAGTTATGGAAACGAAGAGCAGCAGTATTAAGCTATCATTGGGGATTAGTTGGATGGGATAGAACAACAGATTATTCACGACCGCAATATTTGTCCACTCTTGCTAAAACGAAAATATTTAAAGTTAAAGAAAAAGTACGTTATTTAAATATTTACAAATTCATTTAAATATATCCAATTATTTAAATATATTGCTATAATTTTTGTTGTATTGTAAAATTAAATAATCTATGAATATTTAATAAAAAATTTTAAGTTAATTTAATTTTTTACTAATACTGCTTTGTGTTTTTTATTTTCTAATTCATATTCTATACATCATTGAGAAAATTTTAATATCATTGTACGCTAATTATTGTTCTTTGTATTCTTCTTTATTCTATTTTTATACAAATATTTTATTATTGGAAATAATTTTTTTGTTTCAGATAAATCCTATTACAAAAGAAAAACAACCTCATATAAGTTTTTGGAAAGTACGAGTACCAGTGACATTTTTTAGTTTTACCGTTGTCTTATTATTGACTGCTTTAGCACTTGCAGCGGTATTTGCTGTTGTTTTATATCGAATGGCAAGTATTACTTCAACGTCACTATTTGGACGGGAAGTCGATTCATTGAGTTATAGAACATTTGCGATACCAGCAATCGCAGCTGGAATCAATTTGGTATTTTGCAAACTATTTCACTCGAATGGTATAATTCGTTAATTTGTTTTATCCGCATAATGTGTAATTTATTTTTAGGCTTGTATTTTGGTACTTAATTATATTTATGATTGGTTAGCTGTATATTTAACAGAATTGGAATTATTAAGAACTCAAACAGAATTTGATGATAGTTTAACTCTGAAAATTTATTTATTCCAATTTATTAACTATTACGCCTCGATATTTTACGTCGCCTTTTTGAAAGGTAAATTTGTTGGATATCCTAAGAAATACAATAAAATTCTCGGCTTTAGGTAGGTCCAATTGATGTAAATATTAAAAATTATGTAATAGTTAATGATGAATGTGTTTAAATTAGGCAAGAAGAATGTTCACCTGGTGGATGTTTAATGGAACTCTCCATTCAGCTAACTATCATTATGGTTGGAAAACAAGCTGTGTATACAGTGATAGAAATGATTTTACCAATTTTATACAAGTATTGGGCATTATTTCGTATTCATACCGGTCTTAAGCAGAAGGACCCTATAGTTCCTCGTAGTCAATGGATACGTGATTTAAAGCTTCTTGATTGGAGTAGGTTTTATTTATTTATTATTATTATTTTTTTTATATAAATTTACAATTTAAGTAGCACATTTTTATTTTAAAAATTTTTACAGGTGCTAGAGGATTGTATGATGAATATTTAGAAATGGTCATTCAGTTTGGATTTATAACACTTTTTGTGGTAGCCTTTCCATTGGCTCCATTATTTGCTTTAGTAAACAATGTATTTGAAATGCGTTTAGATGCTGCAAAATTTTTACGACACTACCGTAGACCTGTTCCGCGTCGGGCTCGTGATATTGGCATTTGGGGACGTATTCTTGATACATTAGCTCGTATATCAGTCATGACAAATGTATGCAAATTTATGAATCTTCAATAATCATATAATTTTTTTTATTTTTGCATTTAATTTTTAATTTTCTAATAAGTGTCTATAAAAATTACAAATAGAAGATAATATAAAATATTTATATATTGTTTAAAAAAATTTCTTCTTTCAAATTATTTCTGGCATATGAAATTTAATCAATCATATTTTATTTTAGGGGTTCATAATAGCATTTTCTTCAACATTTATTCCTCGATTAGTGTATATGATTAAAGTTAACTCGGACAAAACAGATATTGGTTTTTTGAATCATAGTCTTGCCATTTTTGATACTAAAGATTTTGCTAATGGGACAGCACCTTTGTATAGTTCCTTCAATAATATAACTATGTGTCGATATGCAGAATATCGAAATCCACCTAATCATATTGAACTACCATATAAAAGACCAACTATATATTGGCATATTCTTGCTGCTCGACTAGCTTTTGTCGTAGTTTTTCAGGTAATTAATACAATTCTTTTTTTATAATATGAGAATTTAATGTTTTCATTTTAGTATTTTGCTATATTATTATATTTTTTGTTATTATTTTTTTTTTTAATACACAAATATTTTTAATTATTTTGATTGAAAATTGTATAATCTAAATCAAACTAAATAAAACTGATATACATAAAATTTAAACCAAATAAAGTAGCATCATTAAAAAAATCGTAATTAAAAGTTGAAATTTAATTTTAGAATGTGGTTGGTGTCGTAACAATGGCTGTGCAGTGGTGTCTAACTGGTATACCACGAAAACTCGAAGCTCAAATTAAACGAGAAGCCTTCTTAATAGAAGACCTAACGATAAAGCGCGAATCCGAAAGAGTTAATAGTAGGATATATTTTAATGATCAACCATTCAATAGGAATGATGATAATTTGAGAAATAGAAAAATTTGTATAGATGACTCTGATAACAATGATTTGTGAACTTTTATAAGTTGTACCTTTTAAATTAATTAGAATATTTTTCATTTGTTATAAAGCTTAAATTAATTAATTTATTTAAATTAAATAATTTTTATTTTTATTTTTATTCGATATTTACGAAGTTACATAGTATAAATTGAATATAAAAGAATTATATGTAATATCATATTTGTTAATATTTTTTAAATTTTATGCGCGAAATTTTTTAAAAATTTCAACTATTATAAAATTGAAAATCGATATATGTGCGAATATTTTATATAAAATATATTAATATTGTATATATTGAATGTCTTGAATTATTGCATTAATTGTTAAATGTACTATTTATGGTATTAAAAAAATAATAATTTCAAAACTTGCCTCTACTTTTATTAACCATGAATATCAATGACATCAATTAAAATAATATTACTGAAAATAATATAGGATCGGAGGAGGATCTAAAAAATGAAATTTTTGTATTTTTTTATACAGAAAAAAAAAATGAAAAAAAATATATATTCATTTTGATTTATTTTTAATAAATTAATCATTTGATTAATAGTGAAATATATTTGGCTTTGAAATAGTACCTAATGAAGAATAAACAAAGTATAATCTCCTGTTTTGTATGAAAATGTATCACATATATAGATTTTTAGATAGTTTTTTTTTTTAGGAAAATTGTTGTCATAGGGCATATTTTATTATTAGAAATTATATTAAATGATATTTATAGGTACAATGTTAATTCGAAACTTGGTCAAATTTTTATATATTCGGCTTCTTGGATTTATGTGAAGTCAGAGACATCTTCCATCAATTTGTATGAAAATTTATTCTGACATTGTAAATTAGTCATTAATGTACGGTAACCTAACATTATTTATGTTTTGTAATTTTTGTTTTTATAAAATACAAGAATTTTAAATCGAGTAATGAACACTGAATTGGTAATTGAGTCAGGTTTACAAGTTATTGGACGATTGATTGATCGACCATCAGTTCAAGATTTAGACAACGATCTCTTTTTCAATAAACTTGAAAATACTGATATTATTGAAATTAAAGGTACCATTTCAAGTGGTGTATCTATCTTGTTAAGTAAACTTATTGCAAAATGTATTTTACCATTGCAGTACAATGGTCTAGGTGTAGAAGTACTTTTTATAAATACTGAAAATCAGTTTCAAATGTCTAACCTTTACAATGTTGTAAGATCTAATGTTTGTGATTTCCACGGACCAATTAATGTAGATAATCTTGTTAAAGAAATGTTAAATAATTTAAAAATCATTAACTGTTATAATCATTCACAATTTTTATTAATACTTAATTCGTTAGATAATATTTTATTGAAATACAAAGGAATAGGTTTCATTATTGTGGACAGTATAAGTGCTTATTATTGGCAACAAAAAGATTATTTATCTTATGATTTATATTTAATAAAAATGCTCAATAGTATTAAAAAAAAAACCATAGATTTCAAAGTAGTAATATTGTATACAAAACAATTTAATTTTGAGTCTAAGAAAAAAACTGTATATTGGTATGAAGAAAGTAAGATTATTCGTTATAAAATATGTCTAACTAAAAATGAAAATTCTAATGAATTAATATGTGATATTAAATCAGGAAATGACAAGAAACAATTACATTATAAAATTAATGAATTTAATTTTATATGGATAGTACAAGAAAATAAACAAATAAAAATTTGATAAAAATTTAGATATTTTTAATATATGATAATAAAATCTTATCCACCACTTCTTGTGGATTTAACAACCTCGTTCCTCCAATAGTGATTATAGGTGATGTTACTTCTTTAGTTTTTTGAATATTTTCTATGGTCCTTATTTCATCTGGGGTAATACCACCAAGAACATATATTATAACCCAGGGAGAATCACAAGGATGATGTACTTCATTATCACCTACTAGATATCTAATAAAACAAATTAAGTATTATGTATTTAAAATATTAATCAAAGTATATTATCAGATTATTATCAAATTACTAAATTTATAAATTTAAAATAAAATCACATTTAAATAAGATATTAATTAAAATATAATTTATAATACTTATATAACAACGCTTTTGATTCTATAAATTAAATAAATAATATTAAAGAACAAATATTCAAGTATATATAAAAAATTTTCAAAAATACTTCAACATAGATTTTGTATTTTAATTTTTAATAATTAAAAATTAATTATGACCATAATAAAAATAAAAATTACTAAATATTCAAAGTTTTTCTTAAAATATCGTTATAAAATAATATACTTATATAGTGAAGGTACAGTGTCAATGAATCCTAAATCTGGCATATACGACGTTCTATCCAATAAATCTCTAACAAATCTCTCTAAAATACCAACATGTTGGGCCATATTATGTGGATTAGATTTATTTATTACTTGTCTATATACATAAAGATATATTTACATTATTTTATTATATGCAATGGTCAATTAATAAGGTAGTTTACCTGTACTTCTTTAGTGATTGCCTTTGTAAAGAGGTTTTATGTAACATTTCCATTATTTGTTCTGTCATTTTCACTGACGCTTCTCTTGTAGCCTCGTCATCGGTAGCACCTATTCTTATAATACATCCACTATAACTATTAAAACATATTATTTTATGTTGTATCGCATATAAGTAATTGCTTACGTAAAAGTAATAAAGTTTGATAATATGCGGAAAGTTCATTGGTCGATTCTACATTGCTAGAATTTTTTATATCTTCGTATATTGCAGTGTTTAAAGCCGTTTTTAATTCATTTTCATGAATGTCAGAAAATTTTATATCTGGACCAGCCAATGCATATAGATAAATTAAAAGTACCAATAAATTCTCCATATCCAAACCCCTCGTTATTCTTGTCTTTATAATGTTACTGAACTATAAACACAAATTATATCGCTATAAAATAAACATTACTTTTTTATAATATAGATCTAAGAAAGATTTACTTGTGATAATACACTTGAAGAATCTCCACTAACTGCCAAATTTTGCAAGATTAATTTTTCTAAACTTATAATAAATTCAATTTTAGCAGTTTTATTTGATTTAAGTGCTTGCACTACTGCAGACATCAACTTTAAAATAAAATAAATACATAAATATATATATATATATATATATATATATATAAGTAATCTTGTAATTTTAATCAAAATTTTACTAAAAAGTACAATTACCTGAAGTTTTTTACTGTTATTAGATAAGGACTCCAGACTTTCTGTATCTCGAAATTTTTTAATATTTTTCTCTAAACTATGAACAGAAATTCTAGTTAAGATTTTATGAGATTTTGGACTTTCATTGCTAGTTGACATATCTATCAACATTTTGTTTAACATTAATAAAACTATTTCTTGTTTCTTATTAAAAAGTATATCCATCAATTCTTCATTATTACTTGCTAAACATCCTGGGACAATCAAAGATAATGAACATTTCTGTTAATTATAAAATTATAATTATTAAATTGTATACATAAAATTTGTTAGTGTAATAAAATAAATAATGTTTACTTCGCTCTTAAGGCTAAGATTGTCCATAAGTACTGCAATATCATTGGAGTGATGTGGTAAATGAGGTAGTGTACATAAGATCCTTCCTAATATCGATTCTGAATTGTAACTGCACATTGTTGATAAATCGAGTAATCTATCTACAAATATTACAGATATTTTCCTTGTTTTCATTCTACTCTGTATAAATATATAATATAAATATATGTAAAAATATTAAACTTTTAAATGTTCATGTTAAAACATAATTTATTTTACATTTGATTTATTCATCATTGTAGAAAAACGGTTTAATTCATTTGCTGCATAATTACTCATTTTTCCTAAAGAGTAAATATCTTGTTTTACATTATAATAAGAAAATAGATGATGAAATGAGGTTATTAAGTGTTTAATGGTATCACTAAATATCGAGTCAGTACTCAATACTTCAAAATCAGATGCAGTTAAATTTCCAAAAGGTGGTGTAACAAATACATTTTTCTTTAAACATGCTACGAAAATTGGCTTAAACATTATCGTCACATTTGCATTCTAAACAAATTTTATGAAAATTATAATACATATGCATATTATAATGAAATATGAAATATTATTTTATTTAAAAATTACCTTTGAAATTGTTCTATCGTTCATCCAATATAATATATCTCTTTTTAAAGCATCATAACTATTTTCATTTTCTTCACAATTAGGTGAAACTGATGTATAATTTAAAATTGTTTGATTTACCGTACAGATTATTATACATTTTTCAAAATTATTTTTATCTATAATTAATTTTAATGTATTTTGGTAAATACAAGCATTCTTTGATGTAGAAATTATTACAGCTTTTTTTGCTCCTTTAGCCTGAACATTCTGAAATAAAACCACATAAAATAGAGAAAGGTATATAATATAATAATAATATAATTTAATAAATATTTACACGCAAATTATCTACAGATAATTCATGAACAGAAATTGCACCAGCATCTTTTAAAGTTATATATGCTTTATCACCCGTGTACCAATGTAGACATTCTGCTGCTGCATGATCAATATAAACAGCTGTCTCGTTTACCATTGACAGAACATCCTTCCAACAAGCATCGACAAACTCTTGTAAATCACCAATCATTATGTTATTGTTCTACTAAGATACATATTTCCTAAATTATATTAAATAAATTTTTATTGCAAAGATACATATAAAATCTCATATAAATAAAATTTCCTTTCATATCTTATTTATATGATTCTCTAATTAAATAAACAATATCCAAAAGGAATCAATTCAAAATTTTTCACTAAAATAATAATGATTATTTGCTTTAAAACGTTACTAAACATTAAATATCATAATAATTGACTGACAATTCAATACTTAACCTATGACACTACAGTAGATGTTCACTTCTGCATAGTGAATAATTGCATGTTTACACGACACATTCAAGAATTATATATGCGAGGTATGAAGTGTTATTTAAACAAATAGTTTAACAAATATACTAAAGATAATATTTATTGATATGTTGTATACTGTAATTAATATAATGTAATTTTTAACAATGAAATCACTTAAAAATAATTACTTGCATAAAATACATATATTTGGTCATAACATAAAGCCGCTGATAATCTAGAGATAAGAAGGTAAGATAAATGCAGATAAATTAAAAAAAGAAAATACATTCAATATCAGTATTATTTTGTTTTCTCAATAATGAAGAATTAGCACAATATGCTTAGATAATTACGAATTCATAATTTAATTTGAAATTAATTTTCGTATATAAAAGTAAAAATTTTGTTCGAGTTTTGAAGCATAATCTTGTTTTTCACATAATATAAGCAATTTGAGACGTTAACATTTTGTCTAAAACATAATAGATAAATCAAGTTAATATATGTTTTTATTTATTCATTTTCTGTTTTATCAAATCTTGTTATTACTTCTCACAACTTCTAGGTAGGTACTCATGTAGACACTTGTATTTTGGAAAAATATTCGGAAATTAAAATATAGATTTTTCATCTCATTTTGTAGAAGAAACAATAAATCGAAGAAAACAATCAACTTTTTTTTTTTAACACAGTCGTACTGAATTTTTGCAGTCTATTTAATATTTAATTTATTTAGAATTATATCAATTTGTTTAATAGCCAATATTCGATTAGTATATTTAATTTAATTATAATTACGATCTTTTACTCTAAATAACCCATATAAAATGTACGATACATGTTTTCAACCACTGTCACAATTAAAAAATGTTAATGATAATAGTAAATTACTATAATAATACACAATGAAATTATATATTAATAATTTATTTAAAAAGCATATATTTAATAACACTTACAAAAGGAGCTTAAAAGTTTTCGAATTTTTTCTAGTTTTCTATTATTACGTATATCATATTATGAGAATGTTATTAATAAATCATTTAATATAAAGTATTTAGAAATAATAGTTTGCTGCAGATAAATAATGATATGTTTATTTATTTAGATGATTGTACAATACATTGTTGCGTATTTTTTAGTCATGACTGAAAATATATCTACTTAATATCAATATTCAATTTTCAAGGGTTTTGATTTTCTTTGTAAAATTAACTTGAATAAATCCTGAAAATAAAAATAAATTTTAATTAAACGATCAGTGTCGATTTAAATAAAAAAAATATATAAGGAGGATTAAGTGTATCGAGCATGGATAAATATAAAAGTCCTTTATTTACTTCTTTATGAGAAAAAACATAGGAAATACACAATAGGACATATCTGTATTCTAAATACTTATTCAAGGTATTTAAATATAATTCATAATAATAATTAATAAAATTATTCATAATAATTCATGGATAAATGTTTAAAAATATAAAAATTGAATGTAATTTTTTTTTTTATATTTCCTGAAAATACTTTAGAATCGAAAGTTTAGTTAAATATATATTATTTATAAGACAAAGAAATAAATATTGAAAATGTGACATGTATTAAATGAAAGTAACTGTAAAGTTTTTCAATATTATTAAATATATTGAAAATCTTAAACTCAAAGTCCACAAATACGTTATTAAAATATAAAATTTTTTTAAAATTATAATATAAGATAACAATAATACAAATGTTCACTATTGATATTTAAGTGTTTATTTTAAAGAAAGTAAGGTGACAAATTGTATGTGAGAAAAATTTATGATATATACAAACCTTCGGAGTTTGTTTCTTCGGCGACAGTAATAGTTTCAAGATTTTCTTCGTCTAAGTTTAAAATTAGCACCTTTCGATTGTCGTTATTTATTTTTAATATGTCTTTCATTTTATAAAAAAGTGATATTGCGAGATTTTTTAAATTTGGTATCACTGAAAAGAGGATGGATTGGTCTTCTCTCAATCTCAGCTCCGACCACAACGTAATTGAATGTTGTCGATATTTTGTATTTAATTTGGATTTACTCTGAAGAGCTTCGATAGAAAAAGCCATGGGATTGAATGTATTACTATTATGAATTTTTTATTAAATTCGTACTTGTAAATTATATTATTAGGGAATCAGGATTAGCGAAAAAATGAAAGACAAACAGGGGGAAAGGAAGAGAGAGCGAGAGAGAGAGAGAGAGAGATAGAGATAGAGATAGATAGATAGATAGATAGATAGAGAGAGAGAGAGAGAGAGAGAGAGAGAGAGAGAGAGAAAGAGGAAGAGAGATAGTAAAAGAAAGAAGAAAGATTAAAAAGTTTCTAAACCTATGTAATCGTCAAAGTCTACTTGCTAACTTCGTGGGCTGAAACATTTTCCACTGAATATTTGGATTGTTTATTTTTAAAGTTATAATATCAAGAGGAGGGGGAATATACTACATTTGAATTTTCAGAATCGTACTTTTCGCTTGAGTCTAATTGTACTAAACAGAGTTTACATGTATTTATTTATAGTTATATTGCCATTGTAGAATTAACAGAAAACTTATACAATTATAAAACATATATTTATTTCGAAATCTTAATTATTATTATTTAAAATAATATTTATTTGGATATAAAATCTTCATTTTTCAAAAATTTATTTTCAATGTTTTTTATTTTTATTTAAATATAATAAATTTATAAAAAATCTTATTTTATAAGTATTATTTATAAATTATTATTCGATATAAATGATTAACGTCATTCTTATTTTAATTTATGTATAATATCGCTTTTATTAGAATTAATAAAAATTTTAAATACAGATTTATGTAATAAAAATTTGATCAATGATCTTTACAAAATAAAATAAAATAATTTTTCATCATTTCAATAATTAAGAAGATGATATTATAAAAATAAATTATATTCTTAATTAATATTACAGTACTAAAATTTAACAACTACATTTCTTAAAATATAAATTTATTAATATCTAAATTGAAACTAATTATTGATAGTTTCGTTCGATTATTTCAAAACTAAATAATCATTTTCATTTTGTGATTTATTTAATTTCTAGTTAATTTTATATACCACTTCAGAAAGTTCATAAAAGTGATTTACAGTGAGAATATAATTTAAAGTGCAATAATAATAATATAAATAGTAAATGTATACAATGAATATAATGAAAAAGGAAAATGTTGATTGATAGAAATTGAAAGTTTTTGAAAATTTTAGAATATAAAATCAATTGAATTTTATAAGCCGCATTAATTTATTTTTGCGGACGTGCGTACGGGTGCGCACAACTCTGTGTGTGTGTGTGTGTGTGTGTGTGTGTATGTATGTGCGTGTGTGTGCGTGTATGTGCGTGCGTGCGTGCGTGTGCGTGTGTGCGCGTGCGTGTGTGCGCGTGTGCGTATATTCTAGAGGAATTCCCCGTTCATCAAAGAACAGTCGCGTTCGCTTAAAATTAAAATAAAATAATTAATAATACAATTTGTTCTTAATTCTGTCAGTCAGTTTTATTAGATGCTCTGTCGCCTAGCTGCATTGAAAAAGAAAAACAATAAAAAATTATTAATATTGCAATTAAAAGAATGCGAGATCGAAGTGTTTACTATTTACCATTTGGATAAGGTGAAGGGTCTACATGAATCCGACGGTTTGTCGTACGTGTAACCTGTTTGGCAATTTATAAGTTGTGGTCTGTGATTCCTACACACAACAACACTCGTGCAGGATTCGGTTAGCCGATGCACTTCGCCATTTTCGCATGGCACCTTCGCGAATTCTTGGGGAATCGTATGCGCTACCTCCCATGGAATCGTTATCGTCGAGCTGCTAAATTCCTCATCCTCTTGTTCCGAATCCTGATTACAAAGCCAATCATACATTTTCCTTACATACGATAGCCGAAATTTTTTTTTTGCTTTTTCTTTTTGTTTCATGATTTTCGTGTAATACAGTTTATACTTGTAACTAAATACTTTTCGTAAAAGCTCAATAAATAAGGTAATTTTTATCTAGAATTAATACTCATATATTTTATCAGTTTTTGTAAAGTTATTCGTTTTTTTTTCTCAAAATTGCAATAGCCTTCTAATTTATCTGTTTTTTTTTTATTTTCTATTATATTAAAATAAAATTAATAAAGCGAGTGAATCGAAGATTTGGCAATATAAAATGATTTGATTGAATTTTTTTATTATGAAATGGATATCTATTAATTGATTTATTAATTAAATGGTCCCTATATAATTGTAGAGTAAATCCAAAATAATATTTTTGATAACATTTTACTACATTATGTTTCTAATCTATGAAGTTGAAAATGCATAATCGAAACGTTTTACGCGTACATTTAGTTGTTTTCTGTTAAAAGATATATCCGTTAAAAAGTTGATCTCAAATAGCACAATAAATGATCACGATATGATTAATAATTTGATAGAATTTTCAAAATGATTCTGAACTTGTTTCATTCTATATTTAGTATTTTTTATTTTATTCTAACTTATATTCTTCAAAGTCTTTTACTCAATCACTTTAAACTCGGGAATAATAAACTATTTCTTCGTATTTTATGAATTAATGGCTACTGTAATATCAGTTTTATCCAATTTCTCGTTAAAAAATAGTCTTGTTAAATATTAGAAGCGATGCCCAGTAAATAAATCTCTTCCCCTCTTTTTTACTTACATTAAGAATGCAAAGTCTGGGTACTGTTTATGCTGTATTCTTAGTATAATATAAGGGAAAAATTTAATGAAACTGAATACCCATTTTTAAAAGCATTTCAGTTTTTAGTGAGAAATGTCGGTTTTATTAATTTTAATTTTAATAATTAATTTTAATCGAATCACCATTGCCAAAAAGCTATAAAACTTTTTCTTCTGTAGCATTCATTATTCTCGAAAAATGAATAATAATTTTTTTTTATAGAATTTTCAACGATTAATTAGCTATAATTTTTAACGAACGCAAAGCCTATATTCTTAATAACCTTTTTAGCTTGCAAATAAGATTGAGTACCGATTATTGAGAAACTTTTGAAGTAAACGAAGCTGACCGGCATTTTGTACGTACATCACGTCTCATATCAATATACAAGTAAATATACAAACGAGCCAAGTCCTCGCAAATCTGCCATTAATTCGATATTTCAATTAATTTGAAATTTTATGAAATGCTAAGCAATAGTGATAGGTTAGTAAGCCGTGTTCATAATAAACTTGAAATATATAAGAATTCAAACGTAATATTTTGATTTTGACGAAACAGTAAAAGTTCCCGATCTATCGGTCATTTATCGAAATGATAAATAATAACGCTCATTAGATAGCGTTTAAATCCATAGAATAAAAGATCATGATAATATGTTATTGTTGTAAGCGAAGAAAGCAGGAGCAGAAGCATAAATTACAATACCTTTTGAGTCTGAATGTCCTTTTCAAGCTCGGATTGAAGAACGGCTTGACGCTGCTGCCAGAATTCAGGTTTCCCTCTCAGCACAAAAATATTCGGGTTGTAGGGATTGATCGGCGAGGGCAATTCTGGTTGACCCGGGTTGTAGGGAGGATTCGGATTGGGCGACTCATTTCCCGGTAAATGGGGCGGGTTCGTTGGCCTATGCGGTGCTTCTGTACTTGGAGGCAGCGGCCTCGGAGTGACAGCGCCCTTGCAGTCCACGCGCGACACATAGTCGCAGATTTGTGTCTCCTGTGCTCATTGAATCGTTATTTGTTTGTTTTTCTCGTTATAGCTTTTACAATATGTGTTGTATTTCAATTTGCTGCAATGGCTAGCGCATGCTAATATTGCGCATTCTGATTTTTACTGTACACCTTACGAATTTTGAGTACAAAAAAATGCAGTTTGCCTAACGTACTCTTAAATCACAAAACTTTTTATACTCTTTTTTTTCAGTTTATTTTAATTCGAGACATCTTGTTATTCATTGTTGTACATGCGATATGTATGTATTTATATAGAATGTATATATAAATATGTAAAAAAAAAAATATTATAAAGAATGAAAGAAAATAAATAAATAAAACAAATTGTATGTACCTGTGCAAGTAGAAAAGAAACTGTGATTTGAAGTTGTGCTAAGGTAACTTTAAAGATCTAATAAGTAATTTCGAAAAGAATTTAGTTTTCAGGAGCGTCGTTAAAGTGTTAATTTATCATTTCATGCTTATATTTATATTTCACGCTGTAAGAATGAAATTTTAATTATATATTTTTCACGAGACATAAGCGTTTAAATTTAAAAATCCATTTGTATCAATTAAAGTTGATTGCAGCCATTTCAAGAAGTGTGATTTAAAATTATATATATATATATATATATATATATATATATATATATATATATAATAAAATATGCTTATACGATAGCATATATAAGAAATTAATATATTTTATTTAAAATTTAACAAGCAAATTGTATAGACTATGTCTTTGTATTTTTCAATATTTAAAAACTTGTTTTCTTTCGTAAAATATAATATAATAGAATATTTCGATTTAGTAGTACGGCATAACAAAAGATTTTATCTGCATTATTATGTTTTTGATCTATATTATGATAAGGGAAAAGAAATTCAATTAAACGCGAAGATAGAATTATTATTATGGGACTTGCTTTTCACCGAGATATAATTTTAATTTTTTTAACTGTGCGCATAACGTCATGCATTTTAACGGACTCATTTCTTGGACTAAGTGTATTTTTATACAACTGACTCAGTAACAATGCGCTTACAGGATGCATTTATAAATGTTTCATGAAATGAAATATCATCTATAATAAAGTCTCGAGTTAAGGCACAGTGATAATTGTGTAATATGGAAAATTAAGTTATTGGCAATAGAAGCGGGTCTGTAATGCGCGATTGGCGATAGCTTATCATTGCATTCGTACATTTGCATATGTACACGCGATGCCTTGGAAAAGAAAATATTAATAAAAATGTTGATTACTTATGCAATCGCATCGACCAATCTTCAAGAGTATCGAGTACGCGTTGCTTTGAAAGGGGGCGGCTATAGCTCCTTGTAAAAGCAATTTATAAATTTAAACTGTTTGATATCGCAGGTGCGTTGCGCTGTAATTGTGATTTCACATTTATTTTTTTTACTCTATTAAAACGATAAAAATTCATGGATAATAGACGCTGGAGATAGACATATGCTTACGTCACTGTAAACGAGTCCTGCGGGGCAGCTGAACTTGATCGGGCTTCCGGCGAGGCAGACGAAAAACTCCGAGCAATTCGTTGCGCTCCTGTACCTTCCATTTAACTCGGGACAGCGCTTCGATCCTCCTGGCAACGACGGCTCTGCACAATAAGCGGAGAAAAAGATTTTCATCAAGTTGCACGTCTTTTCTTTCTCGGCCTTTAACTCTATCCTATAAGCGCTCTCTACACATTACCTTATAAGACTTCAATTTCATAATGATGAAATAGGATTCAACATTCTTAATCAATATGATAATACATGCTCAAGATAACTTTAGTGTTCAAAATGTGCTCCGATGCATTTAAAATAGATTTTGGTTTATTTTTGAAAGTCAAAACCTTCAAACGAGTACTTGTAATGTTGCATAGTATCGTATAGTAATTAATTTTCCTCCTTCCTTCATAATAATATCGCTTTTATTAATTTAAGTTTTAATCTTATATATTAATTTTGAGTTATTAAAATTCTTAAGATACGTTATTTTAATTTTGAATTATTCTTAATGAGCTGAATATTACTGGTCAACATTGCTATTGAAATTACATTTTATTTTTCCCATTCTTCTTAATTGATTCAAGTAATTTGTCAATTAAAAAAAAAATGTCTATGTAAATAAAATAATTGGAAATATTTGGAACTTGTAATAGAAATTACATAACATTATTGTAGAAAATTTTATAATTTCAATATGAAAAAGTAAATATGCAATTTATATTCTTTTTGAGTTATTTACTTTAAATTACACCTTATAATGTTGCTGTAATATCATAAGTCGATCATTTATAACTACTTCCGGCTGGGAAAGTAATTTTAATAACAATGAATGATTAAATACGTTATTTCTGCGACGTATCTCAACCAATAAGATTTTTTTTTGTATATTCCAAAACGTCGAATATATTTTGAAATAATGAAGAATAAGGAATTTTAGAATTTTAATAAATTAAACGGTCGATGGACATGGAAAGTATTTGATTCAAAAACAAAAGAAGAAAAAACTTACTCGGCGTGGGCTTTGGCCGATTGCCACAATTTACATTGTAGTCAAAGTCGCAGTACTGCCTTTTTTCATTAAAAAGGAGTCCGCTTGGACACTGTTGCTCGACTGCCACATCGTCCCAGCAATTAAGATAATGCGAGCAACCTTTTGGGCTTGCGAACTGACCTCGATCACCTAGACACCCTTGCGGTCGTACGGGCTTGCCAGGTTTACCTGGCAATGGTCTAGGAATTTCATTTTCCGAGTTGGGGCTTCCTCCGATCGATCCACTCGAACCTTCACCGGCACCCGTACCAGCACCCGAGCCGGAACCAGAACCGGCACCCGAGCCGGCACCCGAGCCGGCACCCGCACCGGCACCCGCGCCCACACCTGCACCCGCGCCGGCACCCGCACCGGCTCCCGCACCGGCTCCCGCGCCTGTGCCAGCACCCGAACCTGCACCCGTGCCAGCGCCTGAACCTGCACCGCTACCGGTACCGGAACCGCCACCAGCACCAGCACCAGCACCCGCACCCCCACCGGCACCGGAACCGGAACCGGAACCGGAACCAGAACCCGCAGCACCTCCCCATCCAGCGGAGCCGCCAGAACTGCTTGATCCGGTACCCCCCCAACTTCCAGAACCACCAATTCCAGCGGAACCACCGATTCCGTGAGAACCTCCAGCTCCGTGAGAGCCGCCGATTCCATGAGAGCCACCGATTCCAGCAGAACCACCAATTCCATGTGAGCCACCAATTCCATGTGAGCCACCAATTCCATGTGAGCCACCGCTTCCATGAGAACCGCCGCTTCCATGAGAACCGCCGCTTCCATGAGAACCGCCGCTTCCATGAGAACCGCCGCTTCCGTGAGAACCGCCGATTCCATGAGAACCACCGATTCCATGAGATCCGCCGATTCCGTGAGAACTGCCGGAACCACCAGTACCGGATGAACTTCCAGAGCCGCTGGAACCGCCTGTTCCAGCTGAACCACCGGGAGTACCTTGGCCTGGATATCCTACTCCATGATTGGGATAGCCTCCTTGAGGGATGTAGTACTGTCGCCCTTCGATGGATTCCATTGAATTCAGCGAATCCAAATTCAGATTAGAAGCCACTTCTATCGAAGATTCAAATACATTTTTTTATATGTATTGTGCATTTCACTGATTTTAAGGGACGAATATGTAAATACAAAAATTGTAAGGTAAAAGCAATAGCCGATCTGTATTTCAAATTTATAAAACTACAAACAAATAAAACTTTAACTTTAGAAATTGATATATATTAGTTATAAAAAGATGTGTATATATATATATATATATATATATATATATATATATACAAGAGATAAAATAAAATGATAGTTATAAAAAAAAGCTATGTTAATCAACGTCAAGTACACACGTATTATATTTTGTTTTTTGTTAAGTTCCATTTAATATTATAATTTTTGCAAAATGAAACCTCGTTTATTAAAAATTAACCACAAAGTAAGATTTTTATTTATAAAAATATTAAAAATCTCTTCAATTTACCGAAAATATATTTAAGAATATGATTTTATTTGCAGGTAATAGCTGCAAAGTCAAGTATTCTATTGATTTTATACGCAATCTTAGTTTTACATTTGAAAGAAATTATAAATATTTAAAAGAAATAAGAATTTACGGTGATTTATAAAAGAAATGCTTGTCTCTTCATGAGATCAATTAGCTTAATAAAAAAATCTTTAAAATGACAGTAAAAAAGTTTTTAATACAAGATTAACAGATTAATATAAAATGATATCGATATTTTTTATTTGATACGTTGATTATAAAATATAATCATTAATAATATAATTACACGCTCATTTCAAATAAAGTTAAAGATCTTTTATCGTTTCAAATAAATATGTTAGAGAACAGTCTCTCTCGCTAATCGTTTATCAGCAAGGTCAACTCTAAAATAGTTCTAAAATAAGCTAAGGTAAGGAGTCTCGGAAAGCTAATTATTTCCAACGTAAATATAATAAAATGTAATAAGACACAAATCGTAAGTGTGATCGTATGACAGGCTGACGGGGACAGTCGGCACGAAGCCGGAAAAGGGAGTCAAGGGAAAACTTACCGTCGTTCCTCCTTAGCTGTCTGCTTCGACCCCTAACGGGCTGCTTTGCGCCTACAAGCACGAACAAGCACACCGCGATCACGACAATCTTCATCTCGAGCGTGTTGAGCCGAGACATTAAAATAAATAAAAAAACTAACACTGGGGCCTTCCGAAAATCCAAGCGAAGTAGCAAGATTAGTAAAGGCTCGTCTGTCCGCGTGGCTCCTTTAGCTCTCTGAAGATGCGCTGGTCCATGGCTGACCCAGGGCTTACATAGGGCTGCCCCCACCATTGAGTCCTGGCTGATGCCACGCACAGGACCCCAATTACGCGCCTCGTGTCTTCGTCTCTTCTTCCCTCCCCACTCCACCCCCTCTCGATCATTCGTTCCTCTCTCACTCGCTCACTCTCTCGTTCTCTTCTTCGGTTCGCATTGCGTGCACTTCCTGCAACGCGCGCGCGCGCGCGCGAGAGAGAGAGAGAGAGAGAGAGAGAGAGCGTGTCCGTGTGCGCGTGTGCGTATGCTGTATCAAAAAAGGGAGGGAAAAATAATGTGTTCGGAGGATCGGCGATTCTAGGGGAAGGGATTGGGAGGAAGCGGGAGGGAGTGGGAGGGAATTGTAATGGGAAGGGGCTACTGATACCGATTTACGATAATTCCTTTGCTTGCATAAAGTATAACTCATCTGTATTTCTCACGTATTTGAAGGATTTATGCGGTTTATTTTAGGGATGCGAGATATAATTCCTATACAGGAAAAGAGTTTTAATCTCTCTAAAATAAAGGAAATACTTCTTGATCGTTAAATCGCATATCTATTCAATTATTTCATTGACTTGCATTAGGAAAAGAGTATTTTGTTAGCAATAATCAATATTGAAAATAAAAGTAGTAATAATTATTAAACGAGGGAAAATTTCTTCTAGGCTTATTAGATAAAGTTATTTTAATTCGGTATAATATTACACCATAAATACAATGGTGTTCGATGTTTTCTTCAATTGCAATTTCATTCATTCCAAGTGGAATTCCATTTGTACGATCAAGCTTGCACAAATAACACTTTAAGTCAAACGGTTAAAATGTCATGAATTCTCAGAAAACGTTTTTCGGAAAGTACTTATGACATTTCACACACAAGAAATATATTTTTTTGTTATAAGTAGAAACAGTTTATTCGTAAATTTATAAATTTTTTCCCATTTTTCTTTTTAATGCGCTTTTTGTCTGTTTGTTTGTTTCGTTTTGTTTTTCTTTTTTCTTTTTCGTTTTTGCCCACAATAAGCCAGGATTTTATATCACGGAGTATTGGGAGACTTGAAGATCATTTCTTTTTCAGTTAGTCGAGAGTCGTATCAAGAAGAGATAACGTTCGTAATAGTAATCTATTTGCTTTTTACAGCCCTTTGACAGCTGTACTTAGAACCGGTTGGAGCTAGAAGATCATCACGTTATCATTATGGTAATGGGAAAATCTTCGCTTGACGACACTCTTTTATGAAACAAAACTTTGCAGTTTCTATTTATTTTCAGTGTATTTGTTATTTTTTTTTCTTCCTTTTTCCTTCCTTTTTTCTTCTCTTCTGAATACACTACCTGCAGCCTACAATTATTATTATTACTACAAGCTCTTGTAAACATGTTTTTACTTTTTAATATTTATTTCGATATAAATACTAATGTTTATTGTACTTGAAAGCTTAAATAAGCATTTCCGGAATATAAGAGGCGTAGATAACATAATTCGAATGACTTTTTGATTTAGTTATCATCTGCCTTTTGGCACAAGGAATATAAGGATAAGTGGCTTAGAGAGTCGCACCGATAAAAAGGATAATCTATTTTAGTTGAAGCTCTTTTGTTTTTAAATATGAATTTTAATTTTATAATTCTTTACTCAATTTATAATCATTGGATATTAAACATGAAAGTAAATGTGATTAATGAGAAATCGCTTAAGAACATCGCGGTAGAAAGAGACCTATAGTATTTAAGAGAATACTTATTAAAAACGTTAGCTACAAAGTAGCAATTTTGAAGTGGGCAGTATTAAGTAGTTATTTAAATTTTAATTAAATTAAATGTTATTTAAAAAGAAAGAAAGAGGAAGAAGAAAAAAAAAGAAGAAGAAAAGGAAATAAGAAATAAGCTACAAACCTGTTTAATACACGTTGATTCATGATTTTTAATAGAAAAATTGACTAATCGATGAGAAATAAGCGTCAATGAACCACGTATGTTTGTACATAGTTCTTCATAAATACATTTACGGCTAAAGTAATACGTATACTTACAATGTGACACGTATCAATTTCCATGTCCATCTCGTAAGCCTATGCAGCATGAAAAAAGGATGCAGTAGTACTTACGTACTTATTAACAGGAAACAAACGTATGTTAAGACAAAGTTGCACTGACACGTGTTCTAGCAGGGGCAATGAATGGCTCCTGCGCTAAGACGAGCGAGCGAAAAGATTTTTAAATGGCTCAATCACGTAATGCCGTAAAAAAGTCAAGAGATTATAGCGGACCTATGTAAAAAATCACTATGCTCGGGACGATATGCAGCGCTGTAAAAGTTGGATAAAAAAAAAATAAAAAAAAAACGGTATGAGCTGTCGGCTCGAACGATTGCGTGTGTATGGGGTTGATGGCGGTGTCGGTGGGGCTGATGGGTGAGGAGGGGGAGGGGTGGAGAGAGAGAGAGAGAGAGAGAGAGAGAGAGAGAGAGAGAGAGAGGGGGGGGATTCGAGCGAAGATAATATGTTAAATGAGCCTAATGGTTAGAAACCGGTAAGGATGGATTTTTTATCACTATATTTACGAAATTCCCGCCATTGCCACCTGTTCCTTTTTCACGGTGAACGCTTTTTGTTCTAAATAGCGTCAACGCGACGGCAATGGGGCGATGTTTTGAGAAGGAGGCACGGTAATTTTCTTTGCCAACCTTGACTCTCTGGAAAATGAAGTTCAGTCTATGAACATAGGCAATTTGCGTTCAATTTAAATACTCAATAATGTTAAAGTCGACAGGCTGCAAGTTTGTAACGAGGGTTGAACGTTATTTTTATAGAATATCGTGACGAGAAAATCATTACATTCGTTCAACTTATTTTCTTCTTATAGCACCGACTCTGACGCTATATTCTTATAGTATATTATACAGAAGAGACTCTATTTAAATATACATTTTTTTGTGAGATTAACTACATTATATATGGATTATTAATCTGACAATATATTTTTTATTCTTTTAGAAAAGTTTCCTACTCAAATAATTTTAAAAGAAAGCGTTATCTCAGTTTATTTATTTGAAATCTAATTTTTGCATAAATTATTTTATTTCACAGGGTAGTATATAATAAGCGATGTCGAAGGCTAAAACAAAATATGATGAATCATGTTCATTTCTATTAATATAGTGTGAAGCATTAATAAAGAGGAAATGACTTCTATAACGTTAAAACTTATTAAATAGTCGTATTTTCTCTCATACGATGATCAATATAAGCAGCATTTAATAACGATTAATTACAGAATTCAAGAAAATTCCATTAAAAATAAATAGATAACGGACAAATAAATAAATACATGTAGAAATAAATTCTTGAAAAGAGCAGCATTTCATGCTTTTTATCGAAAAAAAATTTCATAATAAATCTACAATTCTTACCTTAATTAAAGCAGAGCATTTTATTACATACAAAATGAACTTATTTTAATTAGTCCTTTGAGAGCATAGTAGTCCTGTTAAAAAAAAATCAAATTCTTCTTGGCCAAAGATACACTATTTAAAGTAACAGATTACGCCGAAAGTAAGGGATACTCTTCGTAATAAAACGATCGTTAGCAAAGGAGGATTTGATTTTTTCAACTAAGGTACTTAGGCAGTAAATAGCATCCCCTTCGGTAACCCATTAAAGATTATTTTCCTCTTGGATCTGCGTATATGCACATATGTAGCGAGAGAATTTTTAAAGAGCGCAACATACTACCCTCATACCGAGAAGAGCTAAGAGGAAAACCAAAAAGTAAGAGCAAAAAAGGACGATGAAGGAGTGAAGCGAAGAGCAAAATCACGTCGCATCGCGACTTCCTTCCGAGAAAAATTAAGCATGTCGAATGTAACTCAACGTGCGATAAGGATAAGGGATAAGGCGCATCATTTTGCTTTGCCTCGGCTTTAATTACAGGTGAATGTAAGTCTGCCATGGATCCTTGTCCGCGTATCTGAGCTTAAGCTTTGAACAGGCTGCCATGTTTTTCCGGATTTGCCGCATCCTTATGGAATCCTACTTTTCCAATGTTCATACAGAGTAGGCCAAGGATTACGAGTGAGATTTTTCTAAATTTCAACTCTTGCAAGCACTTGTAAAATTCATGTTTTTCTTATCATAAGCGTAAGGCAGAATCTTATAAAAGTGATTATATCCCCCCTTTCATTTTTATAGAGCTAATTTTGCTTGATTTACAAAATATTTTATGAATTATCTCAAACAATTACGAATTAATTTTACATAACTTCTCTGGGTAGGCTTTTTTTCGTCTGTAGGACGATAGGTATAAATAATTATTTTATCATGAATATCTAATATTTGCATTACACACGATGATAATTTATTAAATTAAATAATAAAAGTAAATTATAGTTTGCATATGTAAATAAGATTTAATTGCGAATAATTTAGTGTACGCGATATATATATATATATATATATATATATATATATATGTATATATAATGAAAAAAAAGAGGCTTCATAAATCTAAATTGTATTATTTATATTAAAATTATACATTACATAATATTATTGTACAATTTTTGTAAAAATTAATGATACGGATCAATATATTCGTAAATAAAACAGTAAATTAGTAAATTTTACATTAATTGCGTACACTTTTTACGAATCATTTATTTTCATTCTTGATAGATGCTGACTCACCTTTACAATAACGATTTTTTTTCTTAAATAATCCTTGCCCATTAAATAAATTTTTATACTTCATCACTATAAACAAAACATGTTTCGCTTTCTCGTAATGGCTTCCCCATTTCACTTATTACAAGGATGGGATGGTTTAAAAATTTTTCTTATAAAATGTGATACACATTACTGAAAATTTAACGTCGTTGTCTCATACTAGCATAAGTTTCATAAGCTATCGCGCTCGTCAGAAATCCGTAAAAGGAACTTTGTAAGGACCAGTTTTCATTTCTATTTGTTTATATTTTATGAATCAATATGTATTGCTTGGTGGTATGTTTGCGTTATAATGAATTCATAGCCCGTCAGATATAAATATATCATAATATTACCGTATATTGATAAGCTTTACATTGCAAGAAAAAGGAAATCTTATTTGAAAATGACTAAATTAAAGTAAAAATACACAAATATAAATTTCAATTTTTTATATATATTATTTAAGAATTTGTATACAAAAATTACCATTCCGATACTACATTGAATATTTAATTAGATATTTAATTCTATTAGAGTACTATTAGAAAGGAATGCATTATAAATTAATTACCAAGGGATTTTAAATTAAATTTATAAATTATATCTAATATCTAATATATGTATATGTATATGTATATATATATATATATATATATATATATATATAGATTTATTAGTATTATAATTAAACATGTAAATTTTATTGTTAAATACTGTTATTATTTGTAATATCTTTTAAAGCTATTTATTCTGATTATTTCGATTTCTTATGTAAATTTGAATTTCGAGAAATTATAAAAATTACTGAAGCTTAATCGTTGTACGTGTTTGTACATGTTTGCTTATTAAATCAAAAGTACTTTAATGTTATTTCAATAGAGTGAAAATTTGAGTTTAATGCATTTTATAAATAACTAATTATATTTAAAAATTACTATTGTTTCGAAAAAATATCGGTTTTAAATTAATTAATTAACTAATTAATAATTAAATAAAAATTGTGCATGAGAAAAAAATGATATAATTTAGCACAATAATTTGAACAAAGTTTATTTTTAAGTTATTTAATGGTTTTTAAGTTTTAATCTAATTCTCCGTATTATTATTATTATTATTAATTCTAATAAATATTAATAGTAATAATAATAATAATAATAATAATAATAATAATAATCGAAGCCGAATACCCTTGAACTTTATGTTTTATATGCACACGTATACAGTATTAAAAGTGTAAGAAATCAATTTTTTTGTTGCAATAAAATAAGGAATAATAATTCATCATTATTATGTTCTTTTTTCCTCACATTTGTTGAGAATTCTATGGTTGTTTAAATAAGAATTTTTTTGTAGTTTGATATTTATTAATGACTTATGGTAAATCATTGTATTACTGGACTTGTTCCCATAAAAACTCTGTTGTTATTGTCTCGTGAAAGGCTTTAATTTATTAAGATATTGCGCACGTAAATGTCTATCGCGTTACCATCACATTGCATTTGCTACTTACAGTAAAATTCGCTGAGATCTCTCAAGGCGACAATAAGATTTTTCATTTTTTTTTTCGTTGTTTTTTTCATTTATAAGCAAATTACGCGAAATCTTATTTATCACCGGAGTGATTTAAAAATACTCTGTATTCCATTTGAGCCAAACGATATCAATTTAATAATTACAAATTTCTTGTTCGTTTTTCCGTTATTATGTATTCACACATTTTTAAGTGCTCGAGTCATTTTAACATTACCTTCAGGGTTAAACGTTTTACTTATATAAGACGCACGATCAAATTGTTAATATTAAATACAATAATTTACTCATCTGGGAATTGATATTGATTAGGAGTCATCGCTGAGAATATAATTATGAGCAATTAATATTTCATCCGTATAAAGTCTCATTAAAAATTAATAAAACGTAGAATTGTAGTATTATGCGTAGGTATAGTGTGTATGTTCGTGGCTCGCATCTCATTGGCATTAAAGACGAATGTGAGCGATAAGACGAAAACGGGCGTATCAGAATTCGGTCATCGTTAGCTGAGAGATAAGGAATATATTTTGATTAATATGAATAGCCGACATGGATAATACGGCATGTTAAGCTCGTGCTTATATTAAATTTACACATTCGCGGATAAGGCGCTTGATTTTTTCGATGCTCGTCAGAAATTCGGCCGTGTTGAGCTTGTTATCCACTCTGCTCGGTTCGTTATAGCATTTGTAAAGGTATTATATATTTTGTTTTTCGATTCCCTCCGCCGCTAACCTCGAATTCCGTTATACGGACCGGTGGGCGCCGCCCGCAAAGATTGAGAAACAGTCGAGCGCTGGCTGTAACTGTAAGCGACGCGACCTTAAATCCGACGGGGGCCGTTAAAAAGAAGCCGCGTGGCTTGTGCGTCCTTGCCCCAACGATGATAGTCCGCTTGGAGAGTCCCAATGATACACCAGCAGACAAATTGTCGTAATTCTCCGCACCCTCGGCGCTCACTCGCTCACTCTCTCTCTCTCTCTCTCTCTCTCTCTCTCTCTCTCTCTCTCTTTCTCTCACTCTCTAACTGTACAAGGGAGCGCGTGCACATTCTCGCCATCTGACGCTGCCGCCTCTCCTTATTCGCCAAGGAGGACTCTTTACGTCACGCGCGCCAAGGAGTCATCGAACGACAAAGTGCACTGCCTTTTTGGCGCCCGTATGCACCATCTTAGTGCGCAGCTGTTGCTGATAAGGAGGAGGAAGGGCCTCATTGCACCTCGAACCTCGTAACTTTCGGCTAATCGGTCTCTACATCGCTTTTTCTTTTTCAATAGTTGCGTACCGGGAAGTTGCCTCGTTGTGGCGGCGATGGCAGCCGGGTGAAGCGGGATGGGAAGGGGGGGGGCATGAGGAGCCACTATTTTATGCAATCTTATTTATACAACATCGCACGCATGACTCGTACTAATTAAAGCTCCTCGTCCGCGAACGCCAAGTTCCTTGCAGAATCATTCGGGTTATCGTGTACGATCGCGGAAAAATATCGAAGCCTTGAATTCTGGTAGACGCTTGTAGGCAACTTCGCTCGTTATTTACGATCTACTTTACTAATCCTCTGGCCATCCAATCTATTAGTTCGTAGAGTGCGCGAGCTAAGTCGATCGAAGCTGATTTCAAATTAATTTTCACTTCTTAAAGCTTTTCTGAACTTGTCATGTTCGATAACCGATTTTCAGACTTGATTATTCCGTTGTGCGTTTTTTTTTCGTTTTTCATTTTTCAGACTTCATTTTTCCGTTCGGTATTCTTCTTTTTTTTTAACCTTTGTCTTATGGTTTACATTAAGAACCGAATATTAGCGAATATTGCACATTTCATGAATAAATGTACATAAGTACATAAATTACTTGTACATAAAGCACTTCCATATATTATCTGATTATTTGTACTGTTATTTAATATGTGATGTACACAATAGTATAAGAGACATTTTTTCGTTTCAATATCTAGATATCTTTGTAATTGTAAATTAAATTTTTTTTTTTACTATTATAAATATTTGAACTTCATCTTCATAAAGAATTGATTTACGTAGCTCAACCAAATCATAAAAAGAGTCTTCCTGAATATTCTAAATCTAACTGTGTTTTATAAGTCGTATAATATTTGCATTTTATATTAAATTATTTTTATAATTAAGGAATGCTTTCAAAAGTTTTTCAATGATAAATATGCTAGATTGTGTTATCAAGGATGCATATTTTCATTATACATTTTATATAAATTTTCAAATACAAAATAAAGAAATGATAAAATAAAATTTTTATGCAAGATATAAATCTATAAGCAATTTGGATGGATTAGATTGAATAAAATTAATAACCACTATCCGTTTGTTTAAAGTTTTTAATTTTTTTCGATTTCCACGTATTTCTATTATATTTGACATTTAAGTACGGTACCTTTTTGATTTCTTCGTAAAGAAGAAAATCTCCCGAATCATTAATTTGTTCACACTGTGATGCACATTTCTTACTTAATTTATATTATAACTCACCGGCTTATTTTTTACCATTTATTACGTTAAACATATGTTTCTTTGTAGTTAGTGTTACCAAGAAGAGGCTTAATGCAATTATATATGATTCTGTTATCTGATAATAAAACTAATGTGAAAATTTACATATTTATTTAGATAAAAATAATTCGTAATAATTAATAATTTTGGTAAGTAAATAAAATTTACCCATTAAATAAATTAATTTTCTTGATCAGAAAGATAATAATTTTCAATTAATTACGGATAACATCAACGGTGAATGTGTGTGTGTTTTTTTTTTTTTTTTTTTTTTTTTTTTTTTTTTTTTTTTAAATAACCTATGCCAAATATTATGTAAAAAATTTTAAAATATTGAAGATCGCTAAATTCTTAGGCAGTTTAATCCTATAAATCAATGCGTATTTTAGTCAGACAAGGCAAGACTTATTCTACTTAAAGAGATGCTTATCTAAAACATGATACTATATCCGACTGCTCCACGACAGTTTAATAAATAGCTTTTTAAAAGCTGTACGCTCTTATTTTAGGAAAACAAGACTACATACAATGGCCATTATCATTTTCATTAATTTCCTTAAGTTCGAAATGAGTTAATTTACATTACATGTGTTAATGCCGTCGTGTCTAATTGACCTAACTGAGCGCAAAAAATGAAAATTGAACTTGTAGTGACGAAGATATAATAATAATTCATTATGAACAGGTATCGTGTTTTCTATTGTTGAAAAATATTAATCATTTTATAATCATCAAAATTCCAGTAAATTTGAACATTAGTACAAATTAAGATGTCGTGCTATTCAACTTGCTTTTTTAAATTTTTTTCTGTAATTTTTTCTGTATTAAGATGGAATAGAAACTTTTTCAAATAAAATTACATTAGTTGGATATATTAAAAATAATTTATTTGACGCGAAGTTTATTAGTAGTAACATCAGTCTCATTCGAATTATAAAAATTATCTGTCAACTTTTGTATATTTTTATAAATTTGAATTGATTAAATAGCTGATCAGTATAGAAAATCTTGCATGATACTGATTGAAAATGAGCACTAAATCTTTTTGAACCAGTTTTACATTTTAGCGTATTAAAAATGATTTTCTATACCGCTTATTGAATGAATTCACATGTATTTGAGCTATAATTAACAAATTTTATTTCACTTATTATCTAGGATTTAATATTTATCATTAGTATATTTTTGTTTAATAAATCAATAATTGTTTGATAATTCATAATGAAGACATTATATATATATATATATATAAACTTTTAAATGAAAAATTAAAAGTAAAGATTTTACAACAATTATTTACGTGTATTAATTACATTTAAGTGTATTAAATATTTATGTTATTTTTTTTCAAACAATATCTTTTCATGAGTTTCGATCTTATTAGTTAAAAGCTTACAACAATTATAAGTACTTAATTTTTAATTTATTATTTTAGAACATTTGTACTTAAAATTATGTAAAGTTATTTTGACTATACTAAATATTATTTATAGGTATTTTATTATTTGTAGAGTTTATGTAAAGAGCAATAAGCTCAAGAACATTAGTTGATGTTTATGTAATTTATGTTGTAGTAAAAATAATTACTTCGAAATTTTACATACGACATTTAAAAATATTTTTGGCTATTTCATTATATATGCAAATTTAAGAACTTTACCTCTAACATATTAATTCATTTATTTATTAAATTGGGTAATATTTTTAAAACGATTATTAATCTTATACGTATATGCTTTAATATAATGAATAATATGCATAGGTTAAGAATATTTAAGTGAAAATTTTGTGTAAGAGCTTACTAAATAATTTTTATACCTCTATAAATAATAATAAATTTTTCTATGTTTCTATGTTTAATTAATAATTGAAAAAGGAATAGAAATTCGTAGAAATATAATATAATCATTTAATGTGTAATATTTCTGTTTTATTCTTTAATTTTTCAACTGTTAAAGCAAACTTGAATTTCATTTGTGGTAAAGTTTTATAGATTCAAGATTAGCTCTACAAAAATAGAGTACCTTGAAATTCCCATTGAATCGTCAAACATTCGCTACGCATTTTAAAAATTAATAGTATTATAATTATAGTTATTAAGTTCTGTTAGCCAATAATATATATAGTAATAAATAAATAATAATAGTGAAAGAAAATTGGCTAAACTATATATTTATACGGTATAAGCCGACATCGATAAAGGCAAATTGGAAGGATTTTTATGTCCATTTAGAAATTAAATTTTAATTAATATAGGGCAAGTCTATTTAATATTAATAGATTTTTTTTTTATACTATTTACATAACGTTTTTTTTTCTTCACTTTATTATACACATATCACAAACTATTCGAAATTCGAATCGAAAAATACTTATTGTTTCTCATTGCCATAAGAGTGTATAAATAATGACCCAAAGTGCAGCATTAAGAAAGCCGATAAAATGATCATAAACAATGGGAAGAATGTCGATAAACGTTAATTTGGAATACGACAGAAGATTGGACGTAGAATGACAAGTGGCAAACGTAAATACCTACCACATACAGTTGATATCTATCACCTTCTACGAGCCTGTTACGCAACAAATGCGAAATAAGCTACTATCGCACGCGAATCCGATGCGAATGTCTTTCCCTCCGCGATAGCAGTTGGCTATAAAACTTGGGCGGCGTGCGTGCGAAAAGCCAAGAAAGAGCATGGATCCTTAGCCAACAGGTCGCGCGAAGGAGAATTGACTGCGAAACTCGAAAAAAGAGAGGTAAAAATCCGACGGGAGAGGAAAGAATATGGTAGAAAGAGAGGAAGAGGAGAAGGAGAAGAATTCGGCTGCTGCATGGCTTCCGAGACCTGGCGAGTGCCTCCACTGCACTGACCAGACGCTGCTTTATGCACTCGGAACGACCACTTGGGCGCTGTTTGTTTTCCTTGGATTTATTTTTACGTTTTTTTACTTTATCTCGTTCTTGTTTTTTGCCCCTTTTGCCGGCTGAATACAGTAAAATGAATTTGGTAAGGCGTACTTTAGTGCTGTATTTCTGATGAATTTATACCGAGGAAGACATTTATTCTGATTAAAAAGATCTCTGCCTAATATACTCAATTCGAAAATATGCGCGATTCTTCGATAGTTTTCAGATGCACCAAATTCTTTGTCTTATCGCGTGTAAATAACAATTTTTTATGCAAATTTCCTTAAACGATTTGAATATAAGAACGGAAAAGTAGTATTTCAATCGAATAATTTCAGAGATTTGATCTTTAATAAGTTTTCTAATATTTTTAGGTTTATATTAAATGTGATTTTAATTAGTATCAAAATAATAATGACTGTAACTTTAATTTCATTTAAACAATACACGTGATTATTAAAAGAAAGAGACTCGTGAATATTAACTTTAAAAATAGTCGTATAAAACTAAAAAAATTTTTAAGTAATACATAATGCGATTGAAGTAGAAGATTATTAATATAATATATCATATAGATAATGTATCGTATGATATTAAGTAATAATAAAAAAAAAAGATGATTATTCTTAACGTAATATTCTATAAACATGTTTCCCGTGGAATTTTAACTGTAATTGATATTGAGTTTGATTAACTTTATACATGAAATAAATTAAATAACTTATATCTAAAGATATACGAATTGAATTTTAAAAGCAGTTTATATTCGTATGTGGTAAATATCTTCTCCTTTTTTTTTTCTCAAATCAACTCCAAAGCCGTATGAATTATACAAAGAAATTGAGATAAATATTAAATTATTATATAGTTCACTAATATTTAAATTTAGAAAAAGAGCTGCAAGTTCACCAGGTTTTTTCATTTGTCATTAGAGAAGTGAACTAAGGATAGGCACCGTAAAAATGGAATGGATTCCAATAATTTTGGTTTATTATATAGAATAAATAAATATTTTTTCTCTTTGTTTCTAAACGAATAATTTATTTTTAAATTTTATAATATATATATATATATATATATTACAAAATATAATTAAAATTAATAGCATTCTAGTAATTGTCAAATTTTAAATATTACATTAATTGAATGAAAATTCTCAAGTACTCTTGCGAACCTATGAAATGGAGATGAATTTTATATGCAGAGTATTTATTACACAATTATCTCATTCCGAGTATTATATAAGGTTGCACTTTCATTAACAATACAACAGAACGATACTTTTATGATGGAATTTTTTTATTTCTTTTAATTTATGCAATATTTGAATTCGTTTCATATTAAATATTTATTACATATAATTTACAATATAATTAAAAATTAAATATAAAGTAAAAGAGAATAGTTTAATTTGTTTATTAGTTTAACAGACAAGTAAATATAGACTTATAAAAATATGGATTAAGTTTAAATTACTTAATTAATTTGGTTAATCAACGAACCAGTCTGTGTTTAAAGTTCCATACCGAATAAATAATATTAAATTAAAATCATTCATATTGTCCATAAATTCATATTAGAAGTAAATATTTTTTAACCAATTTGCTATGATTCAAAATTACATATACAACTAATAATATTAATCATCCGCTCAGCAGGTAAAAAAAATAAAATACGAAAAAAATAAAAACAGGAAGATTCTTCAAAATAACAGGGAAGAAAGAAACCGCATGGAAATTTATAGGGTTTCGAATGCCAAATATTTTAGCTCGTCGTGCTTTTTATAACAGTAGAGGAGTATACCAAACACGTAGATTCCATGTTGTCGAAAAGCGTGCGATACACGAGTAGAAGAAGAAGAAGAGGAAGAAGAAGAAGAAGAAGAAGAAGAAGAAGAAGAAGAAGAAGAAGAAGACAAGAGGCCGCCATGTAACTCTTATCATCCATAAAATTTGCCAAACAACAAATAAATATAAAAAAGGGAAAGGCAAGGAGGACGGTGTTTCACTTAAAAGGATACAAAACTCCCTCAAAATCCGTTTCCCAGTCATTGTGAATGAGTCAGGATGAAAATAAAGCCGACGCGTATCCCAATGTCGATAATTTTTGATACTCATATATAGTGCAGTGGGACTCGCCGTTATCCTCGCAACTTTGCAACCTTCATGAAACAGTTATACCCCAAAAATTCGGGCATTTTATGCCTGGCATTTTTATGCACACACTTACGGTCGATTGCGATTAAGCCAATTTACGCGTGCCGAAGACGATAATATTCCGCGGCGACGCGCGAATAATCCGAGGCCGGGGAAAAACAGACGGGGGTATGGCGATTGACGGGGGGAGGGGGTGGTGGTAGGGGGGGGGTAGGCGAGGAGCAGAAAGGCTGTTAGCATCATCGACCCGATTTACCTTATCGAGATCTTGAGTCATCTCTATTCATGTTAAAAAGGCAAAAAATAAATTGGAATGAGCATAGCAGCGCGTGGCGGGAGAAAGAAAATAAGTGGCTACTTCGAGGAGACTTTGGGCGAGTTAGCCTCACTCGTGACTTGAATAGCGCGATCCTTAAGGTTCTTCGAGCTAATAAAAATCCTCCCTCGACCTTGGGGCCAAGTTACCGGCGGTTCGCCGCTCAGTTATGCATATACAAGCGTAGAATGGCGACTAATCGTACGTGTCGACCAAAATACAACCGACAATTAATGATGAAACCCGGAGGGCGTCATTCAACTGTGTTTCACATTAAGCTTTCGGAAATTAAAGGTCTTCCTTTCTTCCTTCTCCCTCCTTCTTTACTTTCAAGCATTATAATAAATAGGGAATGTGGCTTATGACGCAATAAAAAACCTAATCCTTCAATGGTGTTGCTTGGTGTTTATTTTTATAGCTCTGAGAGAATGTTAGCGGAAGGACGCGCAGAAAATTATCTGTCCGTCACGGCATCCAACAAAATTATCAGATACAATAAAAACCATCTATAAATAATATGAACTTTCAGTGGTGTACTTAATGCTACTGCACTTCGACGTACATATTTAATCGATTTATTTAGTCTTTCTGATTTTATCTTTCATAATATCCCATAAAGCTAGATTTCAAAATTTACAATTTTTACTATAACAATAATTTATGTGCTATAAAAGAAATATTTAACTATGTGCTATAAATGTTAAACAAAACAAAAATTAATAAATAAGTAAATGAAAGAAAAAAAAATAAGTATAATAAAAATCTCGTAATATACCGAGGATATTTCGGATTTAACTCAAGATTTGGTCATTTCTAGTTAAATTTGAAGATTATCATTGTTTGACATTATCGTTAAATCCATGCTTATCTTCAATTGTTCGTAATTTATTTAAATAAGACACTGTTGAAACAAAGGGCAAAAAAGAAAAACACACAGGCGCGCGAACACAAATTTTTTCTTGATGTAAGGATAATATAATAGATGTAAGAATAATATGGTGAAACGATAACGAAGTAATTAATAAGGAAATGAGAATGTAAGAGAAGTAGAACGCGCTCGTAGCCCTTGGGATCATTCATTAAAGCCTAAAGTCTCACAAATATAAGAATTTTAGCAGTGATTCATGACACACTTTTTTCTGGCATTAAAAATTCCAAAGTACTTACGAAACCAATGCCCCGGCTATCTACATAAACGTGCAAAACTTTATAAGTCTGCGTAAAGCATGCATAAACAGAAGCCAGGTGACTTTTGCCAAGGGTGCAAATCGTCTGAAATGAGAAAGAGACGCAGAACGATAGGAGCCCCATGGTATAATGTCGATGAACAAAGCGCGTCTAGCAGCAGATCGCGATAAAATCCACGCCAATTAATGAATATGTGGGCAAAAGAGCGCACGCGTAATTTCGCAGTGCATAAGCACCTCCGATGCAAATTAGCGTACGTGTGCAATGTACTCAGGGCTGATTTATATTCGACTTGGAGTTACGCCTCACCTTTTGTCACGCGTGCATTATTTTTGCGCTTGACCTCCGTATGTCGACGCTCGCAGCTAGACGAGGATCCGCGTGCGCGCGCGCATCTTTAAGTTGGCCGGTTTTTCGCGACGGTGGTGCTTTGGATTTTCGCTTTCAATGTAACTCGGCGGAAGGCTACATCGTATAGGTATACTTATTTGCATATTTTTAGATGCGTTTCCCCTTACGAACAACTTGGCAAAAAAGCTCCTGCAAAATGTTACTTTATATTATCATTGCAATTTCCTTATCCTCGCTCTCACGATAAGACAATCGATGCATTAATTATCCGTCGCATTTACAAATTATAAATAAAAATAAATTTCCCGTGCAAATAAGTGAGTTTAATAAATGTAATTGATTGCGCGTGACGTATTTATTTGAATTTGGTGCAATAAATAATTTTTTTCAATATTCATTCCGCGGTACGGAAGATTTATCTAAATTACATAATTCTATTTCAAAAGGCAATATGGATTTGAATACAAATGTATTCATCTTGATTAATCATTTAGTGAGTACTAATATAAATTTTACTTTGCTATAATGTTGCATTCTAAATTGTATGCTACGTGCGACTGCAAGTTACGTATATATCCAGAGAAAATTCTTCAGAATTCATATTTACCGTTAAAAATCTATATATTGCTTTACGAACTATAGAAATATTTCATTTATAATCAAACTAAGAGTATGACACGATACACAACAGGTTTTCAAATGAACAAATAATCTATTGAAACCTGTATTTGAAGAAAATCCTGTTTCCGTGTACTGCCAATATTTTGACAGTTCAAACATGACATATGTGTTTAATATAATGGGATTCACTTCAAGTAATAAATTACCAATAATGTTAAATGAACACATTATTCTAATAATTGGGCTTAATATTACATTCATTTTGTTGTACATTTGTGTCTTTGTTGTACATTGTATATCGTTTATTGTAAAACTCTAAAAAAAAAAAAAAAAAAAAAAAAAAAACCATCGTCGTAAACAATAAATATATGAATGGAAAATATTTCTTCTTACTTCATGTTGTGCATTAATTAGTTTCTTTTTAAAAGCCTGTCGCAAGCTGTTTTTCAACTCTCGAGAATACTCAACAAGATGAAAAAAGGTTTTATAACATTTACAATCAGATGCGGTGTGAATAAAATTTTAAAACTGAGTTAGAGCGTACTTAGCGTATATCATGTTTTATATGTTAAACAAATAGACTGAACAATGTTCCTGATTTAAAATATTTTAAATATAAACGCTCGAGTTTCATGTAGATTGCATATTTATCAAAATATTTTATTTTGTATATCATTAATTTACAGTTTGTCAATCCTTACGAACTTCTGTTAAATTAAAATATAGAACCAACAATGAACATTATTAATTAACATTATTATTAAACAACAACCAACATTATTCTATAAAAATTTAAATACACGTAAGTTTGTGTATCAGGATGAGAACGTATATGTACAAACAATATTTTATAATTATTTCTGAAAACTCTATTTTACAGTTAACTAGAGTTTCATAATTAAAAATTCTAATTTATATTGATTTTCATGAAATTTTAATATAATTCAATAAGTAAACTGATTTATTAATATTTAAAATATTGTTTTAAAACATTTTATTGAAATAATCTTTGGTATTTTAAAATTTTTATAATCGAATGCGCTTTTTATAAGTGACGGAAACATTTTTAAAAAATTTCAGTTAAAATATTTATCGGGATTTTATTATTTATAGTTCCATTTTTGCATATTTATATCCATTTATTGATATCAATTGCAATAAATATATCCTTTTATTAATATCATACAAAATTATATTTTTTAATATGTTATATTATAAATTGTATTCTTCTTTAAGACGTTCTGAAAAGAGATCGAATGCTGTATTTACGTTAATATGAATTTGGTTAATCTCATTTTTTATTTCGATAAATATATCATAAATAAAAAGCAAACTATTTATGTAGAGTAATATTTGATCGGGGTGCATTTCATTATATAAATGAATAAATAAATAAATAAATATAAAAATATAACTATATATAAATAAATAGATAAATGAGCGTTATTGTAATTTCTATTGTAGTATTGTAAAACTATTGTAAAAGTTTGAATATCAGATTAGGTAAACAATGTCATGGACACAATTTTATATAAATATTTTTTTAACATAATGAAAAGTAACAGAAAATCTGCATAAGTGTTTTGTCAATTTTTCTTTTAATTGAAAGAGAATTACATTTAAATTAATTTATATATTAAATAGAGAAATGCTTGATTGTCATTAAACAAATAAATATACTACGAGGTATACAGCTTTATTAGATGATTGGTAGTTGATGTTTGACTACTTTTGGCCATTGAAGAATCAGACCGAATGAAAAAACTTCTAATTCTTATGATGCATACACACACGCACGCACGCACGCACGCACACGCACACAAAATTATAATTATTATAAATTGTACATGAAAATTCTAAAATTAACATCATAATTTATATAAATATATATATATATATATAAATATATATATATATATATATATATATATATATTGATATATACTTATATTTTGAACAAAAAGAATAAATTTTATGAGTAACGGTATTTTTTATTATAATAAACTAAAAAACAAATTATATTAAAACGATGTTGAACTACAGCATTAAAAAAGTACAGTTAATATATAAATGATCCGTTTTATCATTGCATTCATGATTCTGATAATAAAATAAAATTATTTTATGGTAGAATCGTCTTTCATGATTTGAGAAAAGTCGTCTTTTTTATCCAGATTAACGGTCCGAATGTATTGTTGGTCGCTTCCTTGTGAATTTCTCCAATTTCGTAGATGTTTACTCAATAAACAAATATAGTTCACAAGATATGTCAAATAAAAAATCTAAACACATTTAAATTTTCAATTAAAAAAAAATTACAAGTGTTTTAATATTTAAAAAATGTTCATGTAATTTTAATGCATTATTTATAAGTCCACTATTAGTATTAAAATAAATGAGAAGCTACTATTATATTCTTTTTTTGTAGTAGGATTTGCTAACAAGGCCTTTATAATTGTCATGTGGTACATTATGGATAATGATGAATAATATAAGCTCTATAATTTCATTTAATTGGTAATCATCATTAAATAGAAATTATTATATTGAATTAATTAATACTTTGTATTACGCATACTTTGTAACACAGTATAATGTTTATATTAAGAATAATGTGCCAGAATATTGTCAGAATATGCTCCTCTATTATCATGTCCAGCATAATTTTAACAAAAAAATTCTTCTTTCGTTCGAAGTCTTTTTGTAAATTCCGTAAGAGCGCTTGGCTTATCTAAATTACTGTAATAAATATCTACTTATAATGCTCATATATTTTATACAAAAGCAATGGAAAACTTCTCAGTACTCAAAGTCGACGATATTCGTTTTCGGGACACCATTAAAGAATTTCGCAATAATTCGTGCACCAGCCAAAATCACCTGGAAATCATCATCTTTAAAAATGTTGCGTACGTCGTATCTCACGGATTTTTATCCTATATAAACGAAAAAACGATTAAATAGAGAACGATATGCGCCAACACAACTGAAGAAAGGAAGGACGAAAGAAAGCGAAAGAACAAGGACTGGAGTATGGAGATATTTCGAACGGTAAAATTGCGGCATCTCGTGTAACGATAAGATGCAGATACAAATACGTACGAGAATGAATGATTGATAAAAAAATGTTTTTGGACGATAATGAGAGAAAGATGAAAGAAAATGTTGTAATCCGTAACTTGGTTGAAAAGTCTGAAATGACCGATTTAATTTAAGTTTATTTCCGGGACTATTGAATTTTCAAGAACCGATATACGAGACCAATACGCGTATATTTATTTATATAAGCAATGTTATGTCGAAGTTATTATTTCTTGCTTAAAAGTCTTTGAATAGAGCTAGACTTTTTGATTTTATGTACCTGTATGAATAAAATTCGACTTTATTACGAGTATTGTATTTGAACTATTTTTAAAAAATTGAAAAATTGAAATTTGTATCATTTACGTTTTATCAAGATACAATTTATTTAAATCGTTAACTGAATTAAATTATCTAAACGAATCAATCTTATTCATAATTTTATTTGAAAAGTTCTGAATATTAAGTCGTTTTGATTTTAAAGTAATGTATTATTATTAATATACTATTATTTATATTGTTTGATATTAATTTTTAAATGTTTACATATTCTCCTATTAAATGAGACAAATTGCTTTTATTTAAAACTACTTTACATGCAAATGAGTGAATAAAATTTAGATATTAAATCATTCTTTAAAAAAGTTTGTTTATATATTTATAATTAAATATTTATAATCAATAATGCATTTTCATTATTTTTATAGATATAATTACTTTGGACACTTCGTGCTTTTTCAATCCAATTGTTTTATTCTTAAATTTTATTGATCTTTGAAAAGTTTTTGAACAATCGTTATTCGTAAAATGTATTGTTACTACTCATAAGTAAGTTTATATTAATTCAATTCAAAATATGTATATTTTTAATCAAATTGCTTACATTGTTTAAAATGAATGTTACCAAATAATATTTATGAGTGAATATATATTCCATTTTATTTTTTTCGAATAACAGTTACACCTACTATCTCATTATATATATATATAATGAAATAAAGTTAAAATAATATATTCTAGAATATAGTAAAATGGGCTGAGTGTAAAATATTAAAATACTTTCCAAATTTCTTCTTTACATATCATAATTTTGTATGTTCGCATATATTAATTTGAACTTAATTAATATAAATAACATAGATATTTAGAATATATAGCACGCAAATATAATGAAAACATGACTTTGCAAGATTAGTCAATTAATTTCAGGCCATAATTGATAAGTTATCATTTTTAAGACGTTCTAAGGAATTTTATTTATCAGTTTTTAATGATATTAAAATACAAAATAATGTGTATATAAATTTTAATGAAATGTTTGGCATTTCTTTTTATTTTCCAATTATGATTTTCAAATATAAGAAATATTGTTTAATAATAATATTCATCTTGAGGTTATCAATTTATAACAAAATTAGATTTTAATATCAGTGACATGTTGAACTACCACTGAAGTAAATATTTGTTTTGTATAGTGTGACATGTTATCAATTGAGTTCTGTTTTTTCTTTTTATAATTCAAATACTAACAAAAATATGTCTGAAAATTATATTTATAAGTCAGATATCATTAAATTATTACAAATTATTACATATATTTCGTATATTAAAATAAACAAAAATAATAAAATTCCGTATATATAGGATATAAAGTTTAGTAAATAGTTTCGTTTAATAATATTTAAGGCATAATATAGCTAATTTATTATATATAAACAGTTTTATGCCCTATTAGAATTTTATTATTATGTTTACAATTTAGTAATTTAGTTTAGATATCATATAATAGCTTCACATAAACGAGATTTAATAATATTTTTGAAAAGATGCTGTTTGATCACATTATTTCAAAATTTTCTTACACGAGTTTCTTAACAATTTCAACATAAATGCCAAGACAAATACGTTAAAAAATATGAATAATAATATTATACATGAAAATAAATCTTTAGTAAATTGTTTATATTTTATTTTTTTTATATTATCTTAACTTAAATACTAAAAGTAGATGTATTACCGTTTTCATAAAAAATAGCTATCTTGACAAATCTATTCCACAAATATTTTATGAATTACAGTCCTTTTGTAAGAAAGCGTGTTAAAGATTAATTGATACGAATAAATTAAACAAATATAATACGGAAAGGAAATTTAATAAATTAAAATATTATAAAAATTGAAGTAAAATTTATTTTCTCGTTATAATAGTAATATTTAATATTTGTTTATCGGTATTTAAATAAAGATTTCAATAATGACTTTCGACAAATTCAATATTTTAAGGTTTTTTAACGACTACATTTTTTTTTTTTTTTCATAATCAATTACGAAGGTTAAATACAAAATGATAAAAAGATTTCTTTTATTAAAATTGTTTTGAGAAATAGGCAATTAACTTCTAGAAGTTAAAATAAAATCTTCGTTAACTTTTCAGACTAGAAATATTCATTAAAGGTATAAGATTTTAAACTTGGAAACTTATAAAAAATATTCTATATAACTTAAGTGTATACACAATCGTGTTGTTCCATTATTTAACTTTATTATTTATCTTATGTGCAGGATGATTGAGATAGTTATAAACGACGTCTGAGCAATCATGCTCTCTACCACTTGCGTTAATTGTACAGATATAAAAGAATAATGAAAATTATAATTAGATATGATGATATATTAAATGAATTGCACAAGAAGATAATTATTCACAATTTACAACGTAAATAAGAATCTCATGATTTTATTAAATTTACAGATAATTCACAGTTAATACAGAAAGTCAAGTTATAATAATTATGTTTCTACAATATTTACAAAATTAATTATTTTTAGATAATATAAATGACAAATAAAGAAGTATAAAATAAATTGAATCGAAATTTGAAAATATATAGTATAGGGTATAATTTTTGCCAATTCCTAGGAAATTGATCTATAAATAAATAACTTAATGCGTACGTAATGCTGTATCATTGAAATATACTAAGGTTTCTTTACGATCAATATAATTATTTGTCAATACTGTAGCTTATGAATTTTTCAACTTTTTACAGCTAAATTTAGTAAAATAAAAAAAAAATAATGAATTTAAAGAGAATGATTATAACATTTAGAGTATGAAGTAGTGGACGCGACGTGAGGAATGAATTTAGAATGTACGTTGCGACCACTAAGTCATATAAGTCCAACAACAGTTCCATATCAAGTCACCATAAATACAAAAAGAAGATAAGAAAGGATTAAGAAGCTCAGCAGTTTGCATAAGAGACATCGTTGAAAGAACCTTATAGTTCAATGATCTTCCGCTTGGCTGCGTATATACGCATCTTATTAATGTTGTACAAGGCATAAGTACGTGTAAACATGCGGCGGTATGCGCTATATTACCAGTCCAGAGAGGGCAAGGGTTCGACTTTGCCGGATAAAGTATATAAGTGACAAAGAATTGACCGCGTGTTTTAGATACTCGTGACTATGCTCTCATCCTCCCAAAGGATACGATCGTAAGAACAATTTGTACAGCCTCGCAAATAATCCTACGCAAGGATCTGCATATTTATGTTGACTTTTTCTACGAAAGCTTGTCCACTTTCTGATCCCTTTTGTACCAATCTTTGTTTGTTTATTATTATTATTATTATTATTATTTTCATTCGTCCTCCTCTTTCTTTTTCTTTCAATGTTCCTATCTTCTGCCGCATCCTTCTATTTTTAGATATTAATTTTCATAAAGGGTTTTTATAAAGCTTGTTACATTTAAAATAAAAAAATATCTGTATAAAAATTCTCTATACAACTTTGTCGCATTTATTTAAAATACACAATAATATTGGGTATTAATAATATATTTAAATTTTTCCGATGCTATACGAAGAGTTATATAGGATTTTTAACTTCTTTTTAACTTTTTTTTTTTTTTTTTTTTTTTTTTTTTTTTTTTTTTTTTTTTTTTTTTTTAAAGAAACAATGGGTATTAAATTTGTCGTTTTAGAACATATTAGCATACAATATAATGTCTTTGCATTCAGTTATAATCAATTATTTGGAATGGATTTTATCTTATTAAAATAAATGTAAACGTTGCGTTGCTTCGATAATGAAAAATACATTCAATTTAAAATAAGCGCTATTAATATTATATTAATATCGTTGGGAGCATAGTTTTTAATCGTTGAATTGTTGCAGCTATTGTTAACAGAATCGCGTATAATTAATTAATTGTGGATTTATTCGTTTAATCGAAAAATAGCAAAACTCCTCTCATTCACTTAATAATAGCGATAGATTTTTTTTTATTCTAAATATGCTTTATAGGCAATATTTTCTTGATTACATAATAGATTTATGTAATTTCAAACAAATTATTTGATTGTAAATGTAATTTAAATTAGTACAATATATTATGTTGATTAATGCAATCGGTTCATGGTGCATATGACGATGGCGGTACATATTTTGTTGATTAATGATGTTAAAATTCTTCCTCTTCTATAAAATACATTGTGTATAAATGTAAGTATGAGTAAAGATTTATATCATACATATAACATTATGCTGATAAAGTAGACATCTAAGACAGACGAATAAGTAATGAATAAATGTATCATCTTTGTGCTTTTAAATATGTATCGCTTCGTTTAATGTAAGATAAAATTTTATTCCTTTTATTGCGCGCTAAACAACAAAAGAAAATAAATATGTTAATAATAATAATAAATATTGAACGACATAGGGTATATTATGTTATTAATAAATTGGTAAAATCAGATTGCTTTATTCAGTAAAATAAATGTTGGTACGATGTAAATAATTGCGCCCATTGTTTTATTATTATAATCTAAGAATATTCATAAAAATGTATCTAATGTACAAAGGATGAATTTTGATTTGGATGATTGATGTGTAGTTTGCACTATTTACAAATATTTACTAGCCTACAGTAAACACCAAATATTTAATGTACTATCGACATATAAAGAATAATAATTATTATAAAGAATTAATTAAAGTAAGAAAAATCTCTTCTTTTTATTTTCAATTTACAGAAATATAATTGAAATAATTTCAAGATATTTTAACAAATCATCTTCCAACACGAATCCTTTTATTAATGATCTTTAAAATTTCATTTACCGATCTATCCATTATTCAGCGAGATTAATTCATTCCGTTTAATAATCAATTTAATAATTACTAATTATAATGATAAATATATTAACTTTAAAGAAATATTAACGAAGAAAAAATATTAAATATAGATTACTTTTCTATTATTGGATTCTTTTTTTTTTTTGTTATTTTTTTGTTTTTGGTTGGTAAAATTAATTCATGCGTTTAATGTTATTTAAAGTATTTATACACACACACACACACACACACACACACACACACACACACACACATATATATATATATATATCTGTATTATTCAAATATATAATATTTTTAAATAAAGATGAAGCTAAAGATGAACGTACTTAGAGCTATTCAGTCTTCATATTATTTGAGAATTGATACACATATTATTAACAAGTAAACTTTTAAATATTTGTCACATCTATAATACAGACTGCACAGTCAATTACGCCTAAATGCTTAATGTATCATAATCAATATAAACTTTAGCAAGCACACGATACTAAATATTGTAAAAAAATTGTTAAACAAATCTTTATTGCAATTACACCTTAAGATTTTTATTTATTATTCTACGCGCTTGCGTTCTTTTGATATCCAAGTCGTGTCTCTGCGCGCACATCTTTCTCCTTCTCTTTCACTCTCATCGTCCCCGCGTGCATTGTTTTTATTTCATTGGGTTAACGCTCAGCCCCTCCCCTCGCTATCATTTAAATCCTATCTCGCGTCGTTGTCCTTTACTCACGTACACGCGTACACTCGTCGAAGGCCCTGTGAGCGCGTGGACCGAACCCCCAATCCGGTCTTTTAGGCGCACAAGAGGAATGCGCATCTCGTCCTCTCGCCGAGGATGGAGGAGGGAGGGGAAGGAAGAGCAAAACGAGCCGCATCTCGGATAGGCTGTCAGAGATAGAGGGAAAGGACGTATGTGCTGAATTTGCAATATCGAGTGGGCTTAGCTTATATCAGATCGCTTTAATTGATGATATTTGTGGAGCATTTTGTTGAGTCTTATCGATCGACAAGGCGCATTTTCAGTGTATGAGAAGTGTAGGGAGATTTTTTAACGTGTGTGTAATCTTTTCAAGCTTTTCACGTTTAAGCCAAGCTTGTAATATTTGATAATTGTGATTATTCGAGGATCACTTATTAAACTATTGCTGGTTAATTATTAACAATTAATTTACCTCGCTAAGGTTTTGCCATTCACTCTGTCTCTACTACTATGATTTCTTTTTCAATATGTTTTACCTTCCTTTGATATCCGACATACCTATTTTCAAGAATTATTCCCATTGGATTTAATGAATAATTCAATAGACACATTTTCTCTACATATTCTTAACAAATAACAAACATTATAAATAATTTAAAATTACATTATAGCTAATATCGTTTGAAAAGTTATTAACTTTTTAAATATATTATCACTATATTTCGTTAAAGTTTAACAAATTTACGTTATGAAATATAGAAGATAAATTTTGAATAAAAATTTATTCCGAGAATCCGACGAAATGTGCTGTTAATGTTAAGTTGAAATTGATGAAATTCAATATTGTTTAAGTGAACCTTTATTTGGAAGTATTTTATGGCTTGTAAATGATAAAAATAACGTGCGAATAAAAATTTTAATTATGCAATCTTATACATATTTTTTGCCTCTTTACGGTAGTTCGATGTTTTTATCCTGGCTAAATGAAGGTCCTTTACTTCGTACAGATATAGAGTTCATTCGCTTTCAAGATTTAAAAGGAAACACCACAAGATGATATGTCGAAGAAAATATATGTTAATTAACTTAATGGTTTTTAAAACACTAATTATACAAGGAACATTATTTATCGATTTTTCATGTAATTTATTCATAACACGCGAATTTACGGTAAGTTAAGATGGAAATAACAGAGTGCTTATTAAATTTTTGATACTTATGTACATATGTCAGATTCACTTATAATACTTTTGAAAATATATTCATGTTTGCATCATTATAATTCATTATAGGGTAATATATATATATATATATATATAATTATTGTTATTATATATTATTAAATCTGTTAGAGATCCATATTATAAATTTTCAGTTTAAATCGATTAATTAATGAAAATAAGAATGAGAAATTCCTTCGAGAGTATACAGATCGAAATAATTATGTATATGTATATAAAGAAAAAAAACCATTAATACATATTAAACATTATTTTGATTCATGACGGAGGTATAACAGCGAAAGAAACTATGATTAATAAATTTATGAAGAAAATGGGAATGAGTCTGAAAATAAATTTTATAGGTGAGTGCGGTCTCTTTGTGCAATCATGTTATCATAAAATTGCAAATTTATTTGTATAAAACAAATGCTGCAATTAGTTTATATTTATTGGTGTACTATACATACACAGAGTGGATCAACAAAAACTAATGTTTTTTGCATCCTTACATAAGCTAACAATTGTTTTTTTACGAATTAATATATTGAAAAATATTCGGTATTTTTACGATCAATCTGTGTAGTCTATAATCCATATTATATGAGAAATTTGTTATCTTGTTTAATAAATTATCTTGTTGTGCTCACTACTTTATTAATAATAAAGTGAAAAATTTCTGTTTTTATGCAAAGCATTTCAACGTATTTATTAAATGTATAAATTAAGTTTTATAGCTTTTAATATATTCTGAGCCTTTTTTTTCAACTAAATTTGAACTTTTTATCTCCATGATAACTTCAAAATTTTTAAGATCTCAAGTGATCTACTTACTTGAAGAATAGAAAATTTTAACTCTAATTTTAATAAACTTACACACTAGTATTAATTTAGTTAGAAATATTAAAAAACAAACAAACAAAGAATAAATATTAAAAATTTCATTTTTTATTAATACTAATAAAGTTTTTGCTAAAGATTTTTTTACATTTTAATTGTTAATATTTGATTTAGTGTACTATTGAAAATAAAATTATCATAGACATAAACTGAAAACCAAATGTTTAATTTAACTTGTTGAGTAATATTTTATTAATGTGAACAATTCGTTCACCTATGACATCTTAACAAATAATATATTTATCATTAAAAATTTTACTTCAATATACAATATTTTATAAATATAAAATAACCGTTTTACAATGAATCATCATAAAAATGACAAATTAAGGAATACCTTAAAAATAATTTGTCTATATTCAGATTCACTTTGATGGATGAATCCACTTTAAAGAATGGATAATATTAATTAATACTAATAATAATCATGCTGTATGAAGTGCAATCAATTAATTTTATAAAATAATGTAAAAATAAAATGCTAATAAATTGATTGTACACAAACTTCTTTTGGATAAGATAGAGTACTCGAAAAATTATAGTTAATTTCATTCCGTAATTGATAAGAACATACTTAAAAATACATTAAAAAGTACAATAAAAAATGTTTAAATTGAGTAATTATTACCGAAGCATTTATTCTTAAATAATATAATTAATAAGTTTGAATATTAAAGGAGTATTCTCTCTCTCTCTCTCTCTCTCTCTCTATATGCGCGTAAGTATTTATGTGTGTATATATTCATGTATGAGCATCCATGGATGTAAGCAAAAGAGCAAAACAAGAAATGAAACTATAGTTTACAATATAATTTCTGGGGAAAAAAATTAATAAATCGTATAATCAAAGAATTTTTAGCTTGAAAAGATATAATTCAATGCTTATATGCATTGCAAATAAATTTTCACTTTAATCTCCTAAGTAAAGTGGTAAAAATGTTCATAAGTTTATAGGCTTCTTGATCTTATTTATGTAAATGCATTTACCAAATTATTTACAGTAATAAAATTTTCATATATTTACTGATTTTAATATTTAATATGAAGAAATAATAGAAAATTAGTATAGAATAGAAATAATAACGTGTTTAAAATTTATTTTAAATATATTAAAAGTAGTACAGTATGTTAACGGCAGGTTATATTGGATCCGATTAATCAGTAAAATTGAAAAAGAAGTATCCCATTCGAAAGCAAATTAAATCAAAATAATTAATTCCATTATTCTCTTATATTGCTTTTAATAGTTAATAAAAATACGGAAATCTTCGTAAAAGTAATTAAATATGTAAATATAAAAAACAAGACGAAATATATATATTTTGTTATCTTAAAACTCAATAAAAAATATATATAAATTCAGAAGCTTCCAATAAAGTCATTAACAAATGTAACTTTTGTCATTATATAATATAAATTTATAAAAGAAATAAGACATATTTAAATAATACATTATAATAATACAGCTTATTATTATAAAATTTGGAGATTTATATTTATATAATATTAATGTTACATATTACACATGGTGAACATAAAGTTGTGTATATAATTATAAGAAAGAAAAATAATTTTCAATAAAAAGTAAGGAATTAATAATTACTCATAAATTGTTTAAAAATTAATTATTTAGAAATTTCATAATACGTACGTATACATATGATGCGTGCATAGGATATATTTTGGACTTTTTTTTTTATATTCGTGAAAATTTTAGATTCGGCTTACAAATTCAGTAATATAATATATTTATAACATAATAAATATAAACCTCGAGTCTTTCAAGAAAAATATTTTTAATGTTTTAATAATTTTCGAAGAAATGTAATTGGCGAACTCACTTTCGAAATTTTATAAATATTAATTCATTAATTAAATACACGTGTAATTTAAAAGTTTCTTAATTTGTAAAGGTATAAGAGTTTCTTTTTATAATTAAAAAAGTAAATGAAGCTAATAAATGTTAAATTGGCATTAATGTATATTGTAAAATTGATAAAAAAAAAATATATATATATATATATATAAACGTAGTATTGTGATTGAAATATTTATTTTATTATCGAAAGAAATTTTTCACTATTTCTAATCATAAAATAAATGAGTTATCATGAAATAAAAATATTTATTTTCCTTATATAACTTTTATACATACTTTTTATATTTGAGAATTTATGCTTATCAATACGATGAATATATGCGAATTATTCTTATAATCTTTGGAGGAAAAATATAAATATGTAGACGAATTGAGCAAATGACTATGTATTTTCATGCAAAATATGAAGTTAATTGAATTCTCTTAACGGTACCGCATGATCAAATAATCAAAATCGCTTCCCTTCAATTACAGAACGAATAAAAAATGCTGTTACAACGATCCATCATAAGAGATTTGCGGTCAAAAAATGAAGCAGACAGTCATTCCCCTTTACCACCACGGTTTTCTTTTTCTTTTTCTTTTTTCATTTTTCTTTTTTAATGTTTATGTATAGATTATCAAACATATGCTTTTAATAAATTAACAGTAAGATTAAATGCAAATACAGCAATGTATGCTTGAAAATGACTACCTATCAATTTAAGTTTTAGATCATAATTTTTATTATCTTAAAAGTATTGAAATCTTTTCTTTAAAATGTACGTTCACGTGTTAATCTTGATTTTGTAATAATTGCATTATATAAATTATTCATCAATCGTAGAAATTAATCAGATGCGCATTAGGTATAAAAAAATTGAATATTTCATAACTGCACGACATAAATAAATTACTTTCTACTGTACTTATTTTTTTCATTAATATTATTGTTACTTCCATAAACGTTGTTATGTAAAGAAATTCAAGATTTAGTATTTATATCTAAATAAATTACACTATTATACAATATTAATGTAATTTCAATATACATTTCACTTTAATAACAATATAACAAATTACGTCGAAAAATTATTTGGTTCGTCGATATATATATATATATATATATATATGTATATTTCTTTATATTGTAATTAATGATATGATAATATTAATATACATGCAAGTTTAAGTTTTTTTTTGTCGCGCAATTCACGCAAGTTAATTTTAACAACTGGTAACTAAATAAAAATACATGAAATAATATTGCAAATCATCACATATAAACTGCTGATAATTGAATATAGATCGAGAAGCAGGATATTAAAATATGGAAGAAATGAAACTGTGACAGGAGGCGATGCACCGATGGTGAGCCCTTGAAAACTATTAATTGTATAAATGCAAGGTCGGGACGTCAATATTGAAACATTAAAAGTCGTCGTCGAATCATTCCTGTAAAAGTTAAATTGGATGCTTCTCGTATAGAGTCAGTTACCCACTTAAGATCAAATTAATAATATAAGTGCATAGTGAAATGAGATTTTATATTTTCATTATGCCGATGAGATAAAATGATAATGTTGCTACATCTCCAGTTACTCTCGCACTCGCTTCAATTATGCTGTCTTATTGGCAATGATAATAGTATCAACTTGGTGCATCGATGAAACTGTCTTACGGAATTCGGGATAGTAATTCTATGGGGTGAAAAGGAAAAAGGAAATTAAGAAATTGACCTAAGTCTATTTGGTAAACCAACTACCGAATGAAATTTCAATATTTTTATATTTCAATATGGGATTATTATATACATTTACTTCGTTTGTATGGCTTATTAATGGATAAACGACTTGTATGTGTATAAAGTACCATTTACCAAGTGTAATTAGGCAATCATAATAGTTTTCATACAATATGTTTTTATAATGTATGCAAAAAATGTATAATGTATGCAAAAAGGACAATATTAAACAAAGATTTTACCAAAATTTGAAATTTAAAAATTTTTTTAGTCTACATTGTTTACAGTTTTCATGATTTCTCAAAGATGTCGCTTAACCTACACTTTAAGAGTTGAAATCAAGTTCTGGTAAAATGATCAAAGTAACACTATTACCTTTTTAAATACATAATAATTAAGATACATTCAGTTAAATTTCAAATATTCCTCAGCCTTAATAGTTATTTAAATTTAAAAAAAAATACGTGTTTCATAATTAATAAAAAAAGATAGCAAAACTTTTATAGTGAAAAAGTTAACCAGTGGCATCTGTTGACGAAAGACGATAAAATACAGAATGATGTATCGATGCAGCGGAAAATGATTTTATCGATTTTATCGCTACATTCCGTTTGAAGTCAGGTTTATTAAAAAACTTTCATATTACATGAAAGTGTGTGCTGATAAGTGAAATTAGAATGTATATACTTTCTCATTTGTTTTTATTATTACTTTTTTATTAATTCATTACTATACTTCACAAAAATATTAATACTTTTTTTAAATTTAACTTCATTAATTTAGTGTAAGTAATAAATTTAATAATACGTATTACATTGAAATTTCATTACCATTATGTGATAGTTAATCGTTGTATTTTCTATCTTTTTAACTTAATTAAATATTCTGTCGATTTAATTAAGTCTGCTTACTAATAATTTGGAAAGTATTCTATTGTAAACGACTTTCATATTAATTTATTTATAAATCCTAGTAAATAAATAGCTATTTTATCCAAAGTATTATGCTATAATCAAATTATACTAAAATAATAAAAAATCATTTGAGTGATAAGGATACAGAAATTATTAGTAAATATTTTTTCAAATAGATGAAAGTAGTATAGCAGCGAAAGTAGAATAGCAAATATTAAGCAACTAAAATATAAATGTAATTTCATAATTTTTGTTTTATAATTTTCACAGAGCTAGTCTCTAGGAATCTTTCGATTACGTGTTGCAACATATTTTGCCTAATTGGACGATCACTATAGAGCAAACGTCCGCTACCAAAGCTTCCTATTTGCATTAAAAGATAAAACAAAAACAAAAACAAACAAACAAACAAAATGAGACGGAAAAGAGGAGTGGAGTGAAAAAAGTTTTTATATTTTCTCGACAATAATATATTATAAACAAAATAATTCGAGGCACGCAAGAACTTTAAGCGTTTGCATTATAAATATTAAAAGAATAGGCATGGAGAAATAACTGGAAATACACATCCGGCCTCGACAATCCTTACAGCAGCCGCTATCACTCCTTGTCTCGTGTGAATATCGTCCCGTTGAATTTAGTAAATCCTTTTGTTTTTATTACCCAAGTGTAAATCAAACTCAGGTGCACCTTGAAGCGTTAACGCGTATGCTAGTTTTTTGCTTACGCACGTATTGTTGTGGGGGGTCTCCGTTTGTTAAGAAAATAATCAAGGTTTTTCTCTCACTTTCGAAATTTCGATGGACATCATCCTTTATAGAAGATACCTTTGTTGCTTACCAGAATGATTGAGCAGTTCGTTTCATTTTATATTACGTGCATGATGGACTTATTTATTGGGACTAAAACTCTTAAAAAATACAATTCTATTGGTCGCGTAGCTGAGGCTTTAATGATGGTGAATAACGAGTGTTGAACAATGTTTGTTGTATTCATCCGCTCTATATGATACTCTAAAGAATAATCTAAAGGATACTGTGCATAAGCATGTGGATACTGTCATTTCGGTTTTACTTAATGCAAACTTTAAAATTAAAAACTTATGAACATTTTTAACGCAATTCCATGTGAATTTACAGTAGACGTGAATAATAAAATATGCATTTTATATTTACAATAGTTGTATAAATTTACATCAAAAATATATTTGCAAAATTTCAATAATTTACATATCTTTGCATCTGAATTTAAATAAAAGTAGAATAAAAATAAAATTTAACGTACACTATGTAAAAAGAAAAAAAAATCACGTTTAATATTGAACTTATTATCAATTTTTATGAAATATTAATCATTAAATGGATGAGGAAATGTGTATATTATACTAAACATAAAGAATGCTTTATAAATATACTATGAATACAGAAAATTTTAATTTATTAAAAAATATAACATTAAATATTAAAAATATTCAATTGTTTATTAAATACATTGATTATATTGAATTGTAAAAGAAAATTTTGAAGAACATTTAATTGTGTTATTAATTTTTAAATATAGTCACTTGAAATCAGTAATACTTTGTTGTTTTTTTTCATACTCTAATTTTTACTATTATTATTAATATCATATTACTATTATTCATAGTACAATGAATAATGTAATGTATTAAATCGATAATAATACTGAGATATTATTAAAAATAGTCTGTGAAGCAATTAAAGTTCGTCTATTTAGTCATTTAAAAAAATATATATTTTTGGTGGTATTCGAAATGAATTAGTTTTGTCAACTTTTAATGCATATGAATAAAAATTATCTTTATGTAACTCTTGAAATATTAATGAGTTCCATTGATAAATATTTTTAATAAAATTTTTTTAATAATTACTTATTTGTATTACTCATCTATTAATCTATTTGAGAGATGAATCGACATATCTTTTTCTCATTTATTACAACTTTTTATTCATAATCGTTAATATAGCTGAAAACTAATTTTCTGCTAAACCGATTACCGCTCGTACTTAATATAGTTTGAAATGCTCTATATATTGTACCGATTATAATTACTATATGTCATTATTTTGATAATACGTTACATAAAGTAATAAGTTAATGAATAAATCCTATAAACGTTGATATTTAAGTATAATACAAATCTTAATGTAATTTCATCCATATTATTTAAATAATACAGGTTATTGAATATTCATATTATTGTAAGTATAAAACAAAATATATAAAAATACCATCAGAAATTAATTTTATTAACTCTATATACTACGAAAATTCAAATTATTTAAAATAACATAAATCGCGATTTTATCACTCGTTAAGAGTATGTAGATTTATAAATATTTTATTAATTTCTTAAAATATATATAATACGGGCTGAACGTTAAAATGTATGTTTACGTATCTACGTAGTCTCATACTTAATATTAAATTTTATTTCATACAATAATTAAAATTTTCCAGATTAAAATTTTAAACATTCGCTTCAATGATTTTTTTCATCTTTTAATGAAATTTGCATGAAATGAAATTTATTTAATTGTTATGTTTTTTTTTATTTTTTTTATAACAATAATAATAATTTTGATTTAAAGGTTATGTAAAATAAATATTCTTATAATAAAAATTATAATGAATTTTTTATTATTGAAATTAAATCTTTTTGAAGATATATCGAAGCAAAATGTATCATCGTAGATCGAGTGAATATTTTTTAACTCAATGATTTCATGTAAGTTGAGGATGGAAATAATTGACTATCAAGATAGAAATAATTTGTTCTTTAAAGTCACAGGTGATGCCTATACAGATTAGATATTTTATCGTAACCAATTAAAAGAACACCTAAAAATTGTTGAACTTATTGTTGAATTAGTGTCCTAACTAATTTATATTAGTTTTAATTGAATATTATTTTTTGTCCGAAAAATGTGATGCTGTATTAAATAAGATCGATGAAAGGCCGTTAGAACATAAAAAAGGTAAATGAGAATTTTAATATGTTAAATATAATTTCGAATGAACAACTAAAAATTTACATTATTACAGGCAGTTGAGTTAAGCTTGTTGTTCGTAAAATTACAATTACTATCGTTTAATTAGGCATAATGAATTAGATTATAATGTGAGCAAATGGAGTGTATTAGGTTTATGACATCTTGTACTTGATAATATTATATGATATTAAAACATAATTGTTTAATTATCTTGAATTATGAATTAATATTTGATAAGGTGACTATATGAAAATATTTATTTTACCTTTGAAAGACAGTTCTTTCACAAGGCCAAATAAATACATTGGATTATTAAATCAGAAATCTTAGACTCAATACAATACGATTGCAACTGTTGCGTATATTTTTATTAATATGATCCAAGGTATAAGAATAAATTCTTATTAAAGATCTCTGTAAATGATTTTGCAAATTTGTAAAAATTTAGTTAATTTGAATTCATTGTTACATTATGAAGAAGCTATAATATTTAAATCATACAGATTAAAAATCAATATTTTTTGAAACTATATAACTACGTACATAAGATTCAGATTAAGATATAGACAAAGGAATTTTTTTTTAAAAACATTGCTGCTTGATTATTATTATTTTATTGAGAGCGAGATTTATTTTTATGCATCTGAGTTTGTAGAGTCTGATTTTCGTAGAGTTCATGATAATTACTTTCATTTTTGTATATAACGACGTTGTGATCGGTACAAGCTTTCACTAAATTTACAGTCCATTTTGGCTTATTATATGATCACCGCGAGAAGATACACAGAGAAATTTCACTTTCACGCTCTATTCATCATTCATATATACTTTATGTTTAAATTTGTATCGACAAAATAGAATTATTTTTCCGATAATTATTAGTTTACTGTACATTAGACGTAATTATTTATTGATTTATCTTTCATCACTTTATCTCGATGAGATAGTAGTCGATGAGAAGTTTTTGTTGAAAAAATCACAAAAAAAATAAAATTAAAGTAAATCTATTTTGAGTATAAACCACAAATAATTTTTAAACCTTAAATATATGCACTGTTTGTAAATTGTAAATTTTTTAGAATGAAAGACAAAAAGTTCGTTAAATTAATATTTTACATATCTGCTGTATATCTCTAAGCTTAGATAAATACTGTGATATAATATTTAGAATAGAGTCATTGCTAAATTTTAAAATATAATACCAAACTGCCGTTGTCTTTCATCTTACAAGTATAATAAAGGTGTTTCAATTGATTCTAATTGATTATAGAAATATAACACAGTAATATATTCATAAATGTTGAAGCGTTTGGTAGAGCTAATAGGTATTATTCAATGCAAATATTATTTTCAAATTAGTAATATATTTTAAAAAAAATAATTTTTCTAATTACTCACCTTATATGTTTTTACATATCTTCTAAAATTCTAAAATTATGTTTAGATTTATCAAAATGCTGAAATTGTATTTTTATTAACTATTTATTCATATATCATATTGGTTCTTATAATATAGTAAAAGTATCTTTTCTTTTCGTCATTTTTTCCTTCTGCTACATTAAAATTAAATCGAATAAATTTATATTAATATTAAACGTTTCTTCCATTCCTTGAAAATTGCGTTAATCAACTATTCTATCAAGTTTATTATATTATAAAATAGATCCAATTAGAATATATGAATGTACACCATTAACTAACACATTTGATAAATTAGAATTTTACCTATAAATAAATAATTAAATCAATAAAATGATGAATTACCTGATGTGGAAACAATCTTTTTATAAGTATAGTAATACTTTTATGATTACGAGTAGTATGCGTGCTTAATTTTTATTATGAATAACTTATTCCGATCTTGTGCTCCCAGATATCGGGTAAAATATAATCAAATATTCGGAAAAAGAAAATCAGAAATTCGAAAAAATAAAATCAGATAAAGAGATCGGTATCTTATTGGAATAAACTTGCATTTCTGTACATTTTATATATTTTATTTTCATATTGTATACATTTTAAATATGTGAATTTCATAATTGGAGTCGTTAAAAAACATTATTTATTTAATACACCATTGTACATTTTTTACATGCTCTTTCAAATAACATAATAATACATTTTTAGTTAACAAGTGTAATACTATAAAATCATAATATTAGATAAATTAACTTCAATTCTTTAAGTTTATGATCTGTAAGTAGAAATGTAACTTTGCAAAATTACTTAATTCACATAAATATATGAGGAGAATAATGTATTTTACTTTCTCTTATAATAAAAATGTTTGTTTTAACGAATTGAATTAATTATTTTTTTGTATTTACAATCGATTAATCCGTGTCAGATGCACGCCTGCAAAAGGTGATGAAAGAACATGAGCAGTTAGTTTACACTAGAATAGTTATCGAATATATGAGAAATATTAAAATCTGTTCGCTTTAATGCCTGTAAACGTGTGCAATTATTTCCAGCAGCAATTCACAGGTGAATAATACTTACACTATAAATCTCTTTACATGTCATACAATATTAGCAGACAGATACTTTGTATTTTTATACTTAAACTCCCCCCCCCCCCCCCCCCCCCCCCCCCGCCCCGCCCCAATTTGCGCCGCACGCATGTATTCACATTATTGTATAATTGGATGGATCAGAGAGAAAAATGACAATCTTGTGAATTCTCATGCGTACGAAAAATTATGGGTATAGGAAAAGATATTTGAATTTACGATGCGAATACAGGTAAGTGTCGGTACTTTGCGTACTTTCACGTAGAAATTTTCTCGAGACGTGCGTGTGTACGCGAGGCTGATAAGCACGCAGCCGGGGTTTCACCTCCTTGTGACTGGTGTTCTAACGGGAGATGCCGATGAGGCGATAGCGTTCATTGATATAATTAATTGTAAAGGCACTGGTGTGCGACTATGTCCTGTTTGTTTACCATAATATCCAACGCTATCCTGTCTAATCTTGAAGGTCTTTTATGTTTTTGTTGCCGTTGTATGTTACCTGGGAACTGGGAGAAAGACTGTTTCAAGTTTCTTTTTCCTCCCGTGGCTGAGTGTATGGATCTGGCAATTAAGGGGCGTAATGGATATTAAAGAGTTAAATCTACGTAGACGTTGAATTAAAGAATTGAAGAAGATTTCTTTCAAAATCTTAATAAAACCATATTAAAATAGATATTATAGCCATTGGATGTTCCAATTTCATTAATATTTATATAATTTTTATTGACTAATACGTTAGCAAGTATTATAAAATAATAAAATTCCTTAGAATATGAAAAAATTTTAAAACGTATATATATACACGTTTGTGCGCATGCGTATGTGTGTGCGCGTATGCGTGCTTGCGTGCGCGCGTGTGTGCGTATGCGTACGTGTGCGCGTGTGTGTATGTTTCATTAGGCTACGCTATATTACGCATTAATATATGGTAATTTAGTATATTTAAAATTACTAAAATTAATTATAATATATTATATAATTATTGCTTATTCATGTTGTAAGAAATGTAGGATCTTTATATTTTCTAAATTCATTTAACAACTTAGAGTGAGCTTTGTTTAAAAGTAATAGTCTTTAAATCTAAATATGACTAACTATTTATAATTATATTCTTAATTCAAATAGATTTTTGTTTTCTAAATTTAAAAATAATATTAAATCGTCAGCTATTCCTTCAATGAATGTACATGATAGAATTAAAAAAATTTTCTTATATTTGAATAGACAATGCACGAAAACATTATTAATAAAATGATAAATATGAAAAAACGTATTTTATATTTCTTTTTATGCTTATATTTTACCAAAAATTCGGCATTAAATATTATAAAAAATAAGTTGATTTTTGCAAATATGTCTGTATGTCCTCTTATATATAATATTTTTTAAAAATATAATCATTTTTTATATTTCTATATTTTCCAACAAATTAGTAATATTAGCTGCAATTTTTAATTCCATGCGAAAATAATTCAGACAATATCAAAATTAATCGTAGCTCGTTGTTTGAAAATTCATAATCATTCTTAGGTTTTTTCATTGTAAATTTAATTGCAATAAAAGATACTTATTCCTTTAATTCTAGTTAATGCTTACAAGAATTAAAAATTTTACATATCTATTTTTCTTTTACATATTATCTTAATTGTATATCAAATAGATTTTCCAATTAGCGTAAATTAATTTTTGAAACAAAAATCATGTACTCTGTATTTTAAATTACATGTTGGAAAAAATAATATAGTTTCAGTCAGTTTGCCAGGGAAGTATAAAGAACATTTTAATTTTATAAAGCAAAAATTATCAGTAATTGAATTAATAGTATTTATAAAATAATATTCATTCTCAATATTAATATAATATTGAAAATACTTTATTCTATATTATTATATCTTTATTTGTGTAAAAAGTTGATTTTAAATTAAGGTAGTAGAATATTTTGCCTTTAAACCTTAACTCAAAACACTAAATTACTTTTTACACGCTTAATATGTGGCAATTTCATGAATAAATATAATTATCTATTTATATTATACAGTTTTTGATATTTATGAATACTATATTATTTAAAACTAAATATTAATCTTTAAATTTACACAACAATCATTTACTTCAATGCGAATGATTATTAAAGAACTAGTGCAATAAAATTTTTTGTCCTCGAATATAAAAGACTTACGAACCTAAGAAGAAAGATAAATAAGTGACATCATTTAAAAATTAAAATATAAGGTTTGCCGTTGATTATGTAGTTTCTCAAAAAATGTAAATTGTTATAAAATACACGTTAAACATACACGTGTAAGTGAATTTGCAAGTTAAATTTCTATTTAAATAACAACTTACATAAGATAGTTACATAGAGAAAAAGTTAATATTATCGGAAGGTTTATAATATAAAAATTGTGCACCCTTCTCTTAATATATCAATGTAATTGACATATTTGTGGTAAAATGCAAGTCCATTGTATGATAATGACCTTTGTAATTGTTGTTATTAAGTAGACATTCAATTAAGGACCATAAGTGAATTACATAAAAAAAAAAAAATGAGAGATAAAAATAAAGCCTTCACAAAGAATTCTATGATAAGCATTTTAACAAATTGAAAAAGTGCGCGAGACGTGAGGTAGATGGTGGATGGATATAAGGCGAGGGAAGAAGGAAGAGAGAAAGAGAGAGAGAGAGAGATAGAGAGAGTGTGTGTGTGTGTGTGTGTGTGTGTGCGTGTGCGTGTGGGTGCGTTAAATCCGGCATAATAATCAGGAATAATGTAAAATGTCAAAAAGAGTGGATGGATAGGGTAAAGCGCCCCGTCCCGCATTCAACGCAAGATTATTCAAGCCGCGGAAGAGAAGGAGTGGAAATTCCGACGTGACGCCCCATGAATGCTCCCGTTGGGCTAACGATGCGACTAGTTATCTCCGCGGGACTTGGTGAGCTCTCGATGCAGCTCGATGAAAATCAGGCAGGCTCGGCTGTGCTGAGCGAGTACGAGTGTCAGGAGGAAAGTCGAGTATGTGCGCAGTAGGCGAGTCGAGCGGTCGACTCTCCTGGCGCAGCCAAAAGAGAGCGGATAGTCCAGCCGGACGGCCGTTTCTCGAACGGACGTAGACTCGAGTCCCCTTCCTCTCGAGCGGAGCTCGACTCCGTGACGAGGGCTCATCATCGGCCGCGAGGCCCCAAAAGCGCGGCGACCGTCCCCTTATCCCGGAGCGGGGCCGGTTCCGCGTATGCGCCGAGGCTCAGTCCTCTCCCGCGGAAGAGGACGGGACGCGACTCCCCGGCGGGCGGCACATTGTCATTCGCCGAGGCTCCGTTGCTCTGGCGCGCGCTCCCCCCACCCCCTTTTTTGTTTTCCTCGGTAGCAGCGCTCGGTAGCCGAGTCACGGCGAGACTGTCCGCAGACGCACCAGCGGCACCGACTAGATAATACTCCGGGACGAGAGGCCGAGAGATCAGCGCGCCCACGTTAAAATACGTCGAACGTCGAACGAACGCCGAACGCCCATCCTTACTTTTACGGGAGGCTAAGAAGCCATGAGAGCCGATATGATGACGACACGAGCACTTGCCCCGTTGATCCTCATCCTCCTCGTAGCCGTCCGAGGTAAGCCGCCTGCTTTATTCCTCCGAGTTCTTTGTTTCACTTTTCCTCTTCAACGGCTATCGTATACTTTACTCTCGATCATCATCTTCTTTCGACTTCTTTTGATCCCGGCGTAATGACATGCTGCACTCCCGGCGAAGCGACGATCGTTTCTAACTTGCCCGTACCTTACTGGCAATTCCATTTGTAAAAGCAACTGGGCGCACCTCGAACTTTCGATTGATTCGTCCTATAGCAGATTCCCATCCATCTAAGCTTACCCCGGCTTACTTGGAGACTGGGACAGACTGGTCCAGAAGTTAAGATCAGTAACCGAGGTCAGAAATAAAAATGCGACATTATAGTCGTCAGCGCGATTTCATTGTATTATCAGCATAACAATCAGTAATATTCTTACTTGACATTGCTTAATTTATTAATATTATCGCTGATTTCCGGAAGCGATATGGTTTTTTTGTTCTGGTACTTGTTGCGCTCAGAGCCAGCGATTTCGACAGTTTGATAATACTCAATCGATATAATTATAACGATAATAATGATAAAAATCATTACGTAGCATAGAAAAATCGATGTTGTTATAAATACTTTTGCTTTCTATTCGCACTTCCGATAATTGGATTCAGCTATTTTATACTTCTTTCGCGGCTACGTAGGAATTATCAACGATTACGTTAACGTTTCTCATTGTTCTTCTTACGGGATATCGAGATTCGATAACTGTACTGATAATTACTCTACTTTAATATTTAGTATATAAATTTCTTATTTTCACAATCTCGACAATGATTAAACCTACGACTAACGAAGACGAATATGGAGAAAAGATTGAATTCTTAAGAGATCAGCTACAACGGAATATTCGTCGAAACGCTTGTACATTTTGTAAAATGAAATTCCATAACGCATGTGCCACTAAATATGAGTATTTAAAATTGGCTAAATTTAAACCTTATTTATTTATTCGATGAAGAGAGCTTCGTCCCATAAAGCTAAGCTTTTCAACCACAAGCATTTTGAATTCGAATAGCAACAAGCCTCCATTCTATATCATCGACTGACTTAATCGACTCACTCACTTATAACCGACGTCATTCACTATACTGGATGATCATAAAATTAAAACGTTTGTCCGAACAATTCATAGAAACATGATCAAGTCGATAACCGCGAGGAAAGAGATCGCTTAGACTCAATTGTTTTGAGCCTATAGCAGCCAGTTGCCTCCGTTAACAAAGTATCTCACGAAGGAAAGGTACCACCGAGCGAGGATAAAATTTTACAGGAAGCAGAGAGGCTGAAATTTTGGGCGACAATGTCTAATAGACTATAATTTGACAAGAATAACGAAAAAGTCGATAGAAACAAACAAACAAACAAAAAACAAAACAAAAAACAAAACAAAAAAGAACAGCTACCGCGTAGATCAAATGGGAAAAGGAGGGGCGAGATGCTGGGGAATCGCGCGGGTCATAATCAGCGTGTGAGATTGGCGAGGTGAGCGCGCTCACGTCAAGTTTCACACATCCGACGGAGAGAACTTTCTCTCCCTGCACGACGAGTGAAAATATGAAAGTGACTCGCATCGCCCGAAAACATGCGCGATCACGCCTTTACTTGCTCCGTCTATCGGGTCCTTGGAGTTACTCTAGTCTGCTACCATTCTGGGGGCCTCGCTGGCTCCATGGCTTCTATTTTTTGCCCGGCGCGTACAGAGCGACGCCGATAATGCATGCGCCAGAGATCCTTCGAGATGGACCAACCAGGCGTTGCTTTCTAAACGAGTGAAAACGTGCGCGAGTGCTCGATTATCGGGGGACTCTCGGTCGGGCTCGTCGCTACTCCCAGCACACACTTGGCCAACATCGGTTCATTTGCAAAGTGTGGAATTTAATTCGACGCTACCTCCGTCCTTTGCACCCAACCCACGAGCACCTTCGCATCGAGCAACACCCCACTCTCTCGCACGCTCTATGTATTTATCTTTTTCCTTCTTCGTCTGCTACGCAGAGCCAAGAGTAATGGTATTTTTGGCTTAAGCACGCTAGCTTTCACTTTTACTAGAGCAAAGGAACATTATCGATCCGAGAAATTTAAATGAAGTTTAATGATTTTTACTATTAATATCGGATAATTGATGCTAATACAGTACTATTAAGAGAAATTGCGAATTAAATTATCCGAGGTCAAGAAATTCGCGTAGTGTGCCGTTTGATTGCTTTATCATTACAAGAAAAAAAAAATTAGTAATGGAATTACGAAAAGATGTACATCTAATAAAACATATCTTATCACTGTAGTTGATATTAAATTATTATAATGTTATTGCAAAATAGATTATATATGGATAACGAATATATATTAGCCAAATGAAATCCTTGTCATTGAAAAAATTTATTTCGGAATACAAAAAAAACTGCCCTTTTTCTGTTTGAGAAACGTTATTGCATGCAATTTATTATAATCATATTTACATACGCTTGTGACGAATATATTCAGCTTATTATTGAAATTGACGATAGGCGTTTGAATGAAAAATTTATTATTACGTGTACAATAGATGGTTAATAGTTTTTTAATAATTTCTATAGAACCAATTCGTTTATCGTTTAGTGATGAAAAGGAATAACGCTGATTTCATAATATCCATGCACATAAAATGCAAATGAAAATGAAATTAATTTCTCATTTTTCTTAAAATTGAATCGTAATTGACTTCGATAAAATTATCTTAATAATATTTTAGTAAAATTTTATTATCGATAAATATTTCATTTTCGAACAATACGTGTTTCAAGAAATTCAAATTGTCGCATAATTATGTGGAAATTGTCCCATTCTCTCTGAAAATAATTCCCCGTTCAATTAGAAAATATGATATATTTTATAATTAATCGATTGCTTATTATATTTATACTTTTCATATAATTTCACATTATTATTGCAAGCTCAAATTAATTGCACAAACGATCTTTCCTGCACTTGCTCGACGCAGTCGATCATACAATTAAGCCTATGATTAAAGCGAATCAAATAATGTGCATGTTTTCATGTATCTGAAATAATTATTTTAAAGTTATGGGAAATAAAAATAGATTATCATATCGACTGGAAGGTAATCGAACGTTTGTCACGCAGTCAAACGACAGCAAACGAAGTTATGGATTATAAAACGAAATACAGTTGATTACATTCGTTTCTTAATGATGCAAAGTCATCATTACCGATTATTAGGGACGTACACATAATAACGTTGAGCAAGCGACTCACGAGTACATAGAGAAGCTTATAAATGTCGTTGCACCATGTTAACGAATTTTCAAAACTAATTTCACTCTACGCCGCTTATGGATCACGCACCCAAAAGGCATTTCTAAACAATTCTCGCATAATGATTTCATGGCCTCTAGCCATGTACCAGTAAAGAAGCAAACGCAATTTTGAAAAGTTGCGCACACTCGCACATCTTTCGAATGTACCAAATTATACAATTACATATTACATTGCAATTCCAATAAAGTGTAATTAAGTGACGAAGTAACGGCATTTCTGTTTGATATATATAGTGTAAATTGCGCGAAATCGATTATATTTTAACAGTGAGTATCTCTATAAACAGTCGCTCGATTGTGTCCCTAATGCGCGAATTTGCTCTTTGTCAGTACTAAAATGCAAAGAAGCACAGGACAAAGCTCGCAAGCACCTTGGTTATTGCTAGAGTTTATTGCATTAGGTGCGCCCGTAGATAGATAGAGAGAGAGAGAGAGAGAGAGAGAGAGAGAGAGAGAGAGAGAGAGAGAGGGAGAAAGGGTTTGGAGAAAACCAAGCGCGCAAATAATGGAAATAATCCATAATGACGGTTGACGGTCAAGAGGGCGAGGGTATTGGAGGAGTGGATAATAACGGTGCAATTGGGGTGGGGGGGGGGGAGTCCGAATTTTCGCGCACTCCGAAAATTACGGGCTCTACAAGGAGCGACGTAAAGCTCCGCTAATGGCTTGGTGCGCGGCTCTTTACGATCGTAAAAGAAGGGAAAGTAAGTATCGCCGTCGACTTACGTAACTTCCAAGCCAGAGGGGCGAGAAAGGCCGCCCCTCCCCCCACCCGCCGCTCACCTTCGGGCGGGATAACGGCAAAGTCTCGTGGATGCGCCTCGTCGTTGCGGCTGCTCTCGTTTTCTTCCGCTTCGCGGATACAAAGACTTTCATTGCGGCGACTCCCTTCCGTATTGGCTAATTAGTTCGGCGACTTTTTCGGCGTGGAGTCAAAGGACGGATGCACGCTATTGTCGGGAAGTCATCAACGGGTACATTAACCTTGCTTTTTGCGCCCGCTCCGTGTGGATTTTGAGGATCGGGAGGGGGGGGGGCATGATTTGCTAAAAATTTTTGTGAAAGATGAATAGGAGCCGAAGCTCGGAAGCGCCGAATGAGTCGGGCGAGGTGGAAAGGAATTCCGCATCGCCCTCGATTTTATAGGCGGACAATGGCAAAAGCAACATTGACAGGGAAATTTCTATTATTATTTTAATAAGCAGCCCGATATTATCGAACGTTCTTCGATTCTTGTTACAATATAATGTAAGAATGGCCATTGTCCATCGTTTAAAAATGTACTGTTCAGCTATGCTTTATTTAAGACGACGAGAATGAGTGGATAATTTTTATAAGCGTCGATCGACCGCGGCTTTTTAATCCTAATGTAATGATTTCGACGACGATATCTCAATCGGGATCCTTTGCGATGTGCCAGTAAGATAAATGCTTCTTACTCGTCAAATAGTATTGGAATTTAATAATACTATTAAAAAAAACATCTTTTACAGGTATGTCCATTTAATTAAAATTGAGCGCGACGCGTAAAAATTGATGAGATGAAGAAGCTCGACGGGAAAGATTCTTTGATAATTATTTCCCGATGCCCGACGTACGTCAAAGATAAAATTTAGATTTAAACATTGCATGCAGCTTATGAAATTTGAATCATCCGTAAATAAGAGTACTTGTAACGGCTGTTTCGATAATCCGGTTCAGCGAGCAATATTATCTACATTGTGGTGTTGTAATGAGTTACGTCTCGTTACAGTCAATTGACGACCATCATAAGTCAATGCAGTGTGAATTTCCAGCTTATTAACAGTTCTTTTTCCGCATGACAATTGATTCGGTCTTTCAAGAGTCGTTGATTGTTAAGTTGATTTAACGGTGTAACCGTAATTGGCTCAGAGCGCACGCGCGTATGTAACGTTCGGTTCGGCCAATTCCGTATCGGCTGTTACCGAGACGTGCCGTCATTTTGTATCTAAAGCCGGATTTTCAACTCGTGTGACACTTGTTGGATAATGAATTTTTTTCTATATATTTTTTTCTCGCTTCGGCGGCTTCGTTGGGATTATGTGACGAGATGCAGCACCGCTTCATCAGATCTCGAATTGAACGGCATCGTTCAATAATCGGTAATACCGTATGCGTTGCCGATGACGCAATTATCCTTTATGGAGTGAATTCATCGGCGTGAATTGAATTCGTTATACGTCTTACCTTATTACCTAATGATTGACGTTAAGTATAAATGATTAATGTAAGTGAACTTGGCTTATACGGTTGTCAAAGATAATGTGTCCGTGAGCGCATAAGATTTTTCGTTTGATTGATAATATTGAAGCCTAACGTCGTAATCATCCAATTAAACGTATAATTATTTAAATGTTTATTTATTATGAAATATAATATTTCCTACGAAAAATGATTCGGCTGCACAAAAATGATACGCTTAACTTTTAATATTTAGCGTCTATTGTAAATACCGTTTTTAAGATAGTGAGCCATGAAAATGTTTTTTATCCTCCCGTACAAATTAATGTCTTATTTACGTCATCTTATGACTTCCATAAGAAGAAACTAGAACTTTTACAATTTATGTTCATTCTTTATAGAGTAACAAAAAAACAAACAAAATCCTTAATTCAACTGGCTATGATATAACTACAACTTACTAGAATTTATGTGAAATTGATCAACTTGTATGCAGGTCAGTTAGGGATTTTCGACTGAAAATAAAACTGAAGATAAATCTTTCCACCACGCGTCTCCGTTAAACACACGCGCGCACAACGGTGTGTACTTAGAGCACAATTAGCACTTTTCATTCATACCGAATTTTATCAGTTTTCGTACTCATTAGAGTATATAATTAAAATTAATAACTATAGAATTAGCAAATCTTTAAATAAATATAAAGGCAATTAATTAAGTAATATCACATCAATTAGGCGCCCAAGATTATCCAGCATTGTTATTGATAAATTAATTTTTTAAAGCAATTAATAAATAATCACTGAAGAAATGGAATGGAAGTAGCGATAGTGCTTTTGTTAAAATCTTATTCTCAGTGAGCGGATGCTTCCGCCAGTCTAAAAGGAACATTAAAAAAGATAACTCCTCAAACAACGAAACAAACAACATTAAGTCGCTAGCAACGCAACAAAAAAAATTGTGAAATACTTATGCAACGTGTTGCCCTCCTTTGTATTATTGCATCATGAAATGTTAATGTCTTTTCCGTTCGATAAGTCCGCGTTAGAGAATAGAGGAAGGGATTCATGGGAAATGGCAGTGTACCGATTTCGGATTGATTTGACAATTTTGCAAACGCAACCAGATCGAATGGAATTTAGAATTCAAAGTCACTTGAAACAATATCGTCATGGGCAAGATTTCAATCATTTTGTCATTTAAATAAACAATTATCTCGTAATTATCTCGTAAATAAAAAAATCTCGTGTTTATGAACATTCTCAATTATTATAATATCAATTTAAAATTACAGAAGTTCGTTAATTTTAGATTTTAGATATTGTTAGAACAAAAAAATTATTGTCAATATCTAGTATTAGAAGTTAATAATACTATTTATTAAGTTTGCTAAGTTGCATTTTGAAAACAAATTATCGTCATGAATAATTAAATTTTTCTCTACGGTATCAAACATACCCGAAGAAGACAAAATATCGCTAACTTTTCTATAACGTTTGGTAAAAATAACTATGATTAACAAATGTCCAAAAGAAGGATAAAAACATAACTAAAACGACATCTTACAGTATTATTTATAATATTGATAATTAAAAATTAATTATGGAGTTTTTGTGCATAGAAAGGCAGTAGAAACGAAGAGAGAGTATGATTATTCAGTGGCTCGGGCATTTGAGGCTGCTCGTTAGAAAAGCCGCGCCTATATTTCCCGTGTGTGTCCCTTTCAAAATGTGTACATATGCGATTAGTGGCCAATGTTTTCAGGGGTCTGTGAACGCTCAAAGCCAGTTGTTTATAATTCGAGGCGCAACGTTGCACGGAAACTCTTTCTGACGTCCTCTTGACTGGCTATTATTTTTAATTTCCTTATCTGCTTACGCACTTTCCGGCATCCCTCTACACACACGCGCACACAAGTCACTCTCTCTCTCTCTCTCTCTCTCTCTCTCTCTCTCTCTCTGCCTGTCTCTCTTTGAATATGAAATGATACAAACTTTTGTTTGGCTTCTAGCTGCAACGACATTCAACTTTATCCTTCCCTTTTGTATTACGTGCTACTTCAACAATTTTGAATAATTAGTATATATAGTATATATATATATATGTGTTTTGAATCGAAAGTAGGCCCAAGCCTTGTAAGATTCATACAACAATTGAAATTTCAGTTAATTCATGATATATAATAAACTCAAGAAATTTATTAAAATAGTAATAGTAAATGTAATTGAAAATTCAATTGATCAATTGAATTTTTATGAATTTTATTTAATGTAATGCTTCTTTCATGCGTCAATATAACGATAATCCAGTCATACGATTATATCGACGAAATAATACGACGAAATTATAAATAAATTATATACCGATAAGTTTTTGTAAAATCAATCTCACTCGTACAATTAACATCATTGTTTTATTTTATTGAAAATTATTGGATTTTTTAAATATTTTTCAGTGATATAATTTGAAGTCATGTAATAACTTTCCATTTTTATAAAATATTCATGTATACGCATAAAAATTGTTACACAATATATTAATTTCTGAACCATTAAAACATTTTATGTTTAAAAGTATATCTCTTTTAAAATTATAAAATAAAATAACCAAATATTGATAGTCGAGTTACGTGAAATAAATTCATATTTTAAAGAGATATTTTAATTTATATAATTTTATCCTGATTACTTGTGGCAAAAAAAATTTTTTTCCTTTTTTTTTCTTTCAATTATGATAAAAGTATTATTTACAACATTTCGCCTGTAAGGTACTAATCTCTAATTTCTAATTTACGCTTATATATATATATATATGTATAATTTATATTTGAATCGTAATTATTCCAACGACTTGAAGATTAATTATCTTTATTAAATTATTAAAGAAACGATAAATGTGTTACCATGGATTAAGAAATAATCGATGCACTGAATCCAACTTTCATTTAGTTGTTAACTTATATTATAATTATTGCATATGAGCGCATCTACGATCCTATAATCTTCATAGACCGTTTAATGCATATATATATAGCACATTTTTTCTTACGATTCGCAGACATTAGCAGTACTCCGTAATCATATATAATTACAAAATCGCCGAGAAAGTGTGCACATATTCGAAATGTCCAGACGACATTGAATAGGAAGTTAAAAAGAGAAGAAAAAAAAAATAAATGGAAAGTCCGCTACTAAATATATTCGTGATTTCACTGTGCATTCGACCGTACCCGTGTACAAAATAAGTGGTGGATTTTTAATCAACAACTGGTCAAAACAATTTTTTTCAGTATATTAATATTTTGATGTTATGTAAGTCGAATGATGTAAAGTATTAATCATACTTGATTTTATGGCACTTCTTTTAACATGCACAGAATTTTAATGAAATACATTAAAGGAAGCCTTATCGACTTATCGTATCGGTTGAACTTCCATTATAACAATTATGCCATCGAATTGCCAGAATTTCAAATTAAAAAATACTATTACATTTCAATGTAAATAAAGTATAATTATTTAATTTAACAAATTTATTACGTATTTATTTACTGAATTATTCTTTTACTGAATAATACATAATTACTTAATATTTTATAAGTCTAAAGGACCTACGATGTGCAAAAGATACATTTAAATATCATTTATTTATATTGTCATTATTATTATATATATGAAATTTTCACTAAAATTTTCGATTTCGACTAAAAAGCCTTAACTTTGGAAATTTTAATTGAGCAAATGATTAAGTGAACTTAGAGTAATAAAAAATTGTTAATTCCTATAATTAATCCTCGATGTGTGTTAAAAAAGTATTTTATAGCTCAGATGTTAAGTATTTAAAGGGAGCAAATAAATTCGAGGAGATTTAAAATTGACGGAACGATGATTTCTGAAAATTAAGTATGTGTGAGAATATTTGATTATAAAGGGGGCGGATCTTGATCGAAAATCTACATGAAGGTTGCAAGTCAAGGCTAAACCCGTAGAACCGAGGCTTCGTCACTTTCACTCTTGAGAGCATAGCTCCGCGACATTTCCCACCTCAATCGTGCGATTATTTACTTCAAACTTAATCTTAACTTCTTCTTTATCATAAATTCACTCATAAAATTGTATGCACACTCGCTTAGATATAATCGCTTTCTTCATCCTCTATTTATTTCCTCTCCCGCCTCACCTGTACATTACAATCGCCCAAGTTTTAATAATTTAAAAAACAAAATATCAAAAAAGTACGATAGCAACATTACGTATTATTCAATGCCAAAAAAATTGAACCATAGCTCATATTAAAATTAACAATAGTGTATTATTAATTTATAGAAAAACATTCACATATAAATAAACTTTTCATTAATCTCAGCACCAAGAAACTTTAATTCAATCACTGTATATATATATATATATATATATATATATGAGTTTAAAAAACTTCAAATAATATTTTGAAATTTTAATACAAAACTTTTGAAAGTGTATTCATTAGTTTTAACTATTACGTTAAATTAAAATTATTTTAAATATCGAGTAGAGTAAAAGTATATACCCTGATAATATATAAAAACATTACTATTTTATAAAAATTACTTTTAAATATATTAACACAATATGATAAATTAATTTTCTTATAAGAAAATTGAAAAATAATTTAAGATGGAGAAAAATTTTATAGAAAATATGCGCAAATGATAGATAAATTTAAATAGATTGAAATTAAATTTATAAATACTATTGTGTCATAACTCTTATTTTACTATTATTAGTTAATTTTATTTTAAATGAAATTTTATACATACCTCGTGCAAAATATATAATGAAAATTGTAATTTTTATTTATTTTTTTCCTGAAAATCTTATTCATTTCATAATAACTACAATAATGTAGTATTAAATATATAATAAAAATCAGACAAGAAAGAGGGAAAATTGAGAGAATATCAAATGTATAATTTTTGTAATTTATTGCCCTAAAATATAAACCAAACTTCCTTGATTTTTTTGTATTAAATCAATTACCCTTATAACTGTTGCTAAGCTTCATTATTTCATAATAGTTGTACTTAAATGGATCGGTTAACTTTATGTTTATTAAAATATAAAATTAATCGTAAAATAAAATTTTTAAAATTAATGGTGTCGATATTATATGCAATTTATGAAAGAATATTGTGCGACAAGATATTAAATTATTTCTTAACATATATATATTTTATACACAATTGATTTAATATTTATTAAATATTTATTTAATTATTTTTCTATCGAAGACACTAATGAACATAAATTATTATTTTTAAAATGTTTGTGAATAAAATATTTATTTTTATTCACATATTATTATTTGCATAAATTTTAAATATTTCGTCCAGCTAAATTTCATTGATTTCATTTTAAATACTAAATATAATTGTATGTTATAAGATATTTTAATTCTTATTAGCGCTTTCGATTCATGAAAAAAAAACTAACTTTTCCGGTTGAGAAATTTACCAAAGGTATAAATTGCAATTGTGATTATTTGAATGAATATATATATATATATAAATGATTAAAAATCAGATAATCGACAAGTATTAACAGCTTAAACACACACAATCATGAAATTATTTTATCAACTCTTCTCATAAGATTCTCTTATATTCTTCAACGACATATCTACATTATTTAAGGATGATATAAAATTTAATAATTGAAAGAATCTTCATAGATTATATGTAATTCTTGTAATTATAAATACATAAATCTGAAAATACATAAGTGAGTCCATATATTGTATTGATACATGTTTTACTGTACACGTGATCAAATTTAAAAAGAATGAATAAATTTAGAATTAAATAAGAATGTTATATTTCAATATGCATATGAGAAAATTTATATGAAAATTTTCAGATAATAGAAGTACAGTTCCAATATATTATTTGAATAATTTAAATATATTGCCTTTTTTCTTCTTCTTGTTTTCTGTTTTTTCTTTTAATGACATTCTGAAGATATTAAAGTTGCATTAATTAACTGTTTGCTAACATAAAGCCTATCCTCACCTAATGTAATACTAGTTTTAGTACACGTGCACCATTTTTTTTTATATGTGTATAAAAAAAATATTTACATGAGTATTCGAGCGTATTATAAATATCCAACTTGTTATATATTATCCGAATTCCGTCGCCAACGAAAGACGTGGCATAAGTACTGAGGTGTCTGTATTTGCTCGCCGGAATCATTATGCCGAGCATCTATATGCAAAGTCTAAAAATCACTTGGCTGACGTCTGAAAAGCCAATAATTGATAATAACTCAGAGCCAAACTAAGAAACTTCTGCGATGTTATTTCAGCTTCTCAGGCCCAGAAGCAGCAGCAGGAGGACCCCTGCCAGACAAAGTCGCGCGTCGTTGGGGACATCGAGTACTGCGATCGCTACTGGGAGTGCGTGAACGGTCGTCCGGAATTGTTCGACTGCCCAAACGGTTTAGTATTCGCGGGTAAGCATCGCGGAGTCACCGAGGGCTGCGATTATCCCTGGAGGGCGAACTACTGCGACGGTAAGCGCCAGGCGAACCCCCCCATAGCCGCGGAGCACTGCGATTGGCTCTACGGCATATTCGGTCACGAGACCAGCTGCACGAGGTACTGGACCTGCTGGAACGGTACAGCTACTGAGCAGCTCTGCATCGGCGGACTCCTGTATAACGAACGGGCGAGGTCCTGCGATTGGCCGGAGAACGTAGAGGGATGCCAGAAGCACCGTAAGTTACGCTAGAGCGACCTTATTTACTTAATCCCATTAGGATTGAAATCGGCTCGTAGATGAATTGCTCGTGAAACAATTGAGTCCGATATACTAGTTTTCGAGAATCATGCGCGTAATTTAAATGTATGTCTCTATAGAGTCGATGGGATATCCAACGTGTTACAGTTGCATAATGATGGAATATTGCAACCATTAAGTGATTGAGAAACATAATTTGGGTATTTGAGAAGCAGAATGCCGGGATTAGAAAGTATTATTTTCCTATGCAAATAAGTTGGTTAAGAAAAAATTAAGATGATTATCAAAATTGTGTATATTTGAGTGCAGAGTCTTAAAAGATTTTAGTTTTTGATGATAATCGAACGACAGAGGCTATAAAATACCGTGGAAGGATTATTGGGAATAAAGGCCATTAATGGCTAAATTAAATATAAGCTTTCTTACGCACCAAATAATTCGGAAAAAGTGATTGCTTATGAATGGGAAATTCATGTTGTCATGTGTCAGTGTATGTATTTCATTATTAAACCGAGTTTATGTATGTTCCATGCTATATGTGAGTAAACTTATTGTGAATTCAGATTGTACGTTTGCACAGTTCGTTGACTTCTGATAATCGAATTAACAATTATTGAGTAACGTTGTTATCCGACTGTCTTTACGTAATTCTAAAGCTTCTTAAAACTTACTTTATTTCTCGAAAATAGAAAAGCATTTAGCATGGTGCGCTTATGAATAAGGGATAAACAAAAAATTAAATTGTCATTAAAAAATTTATATTTATTACTTAATAAATTTTAAAGATTAATTAACAGAAATTCATATTGCTGGTTAATGATAAAATTAAAATTTTTGTCGTAATTCAATGATACTAGAGTTTCATGTTATCGTTTAAAATACTAAAGTACTATGCTTTTCGGTCCTTATTTAAAGAAAAAGTAAAAAAATTTTTTTTTTTAATATTTATCATTGTAAACGCAATATTTAATTATTGATAAATTACTTGCTTAGTAAACATCAATTCTAATTGAAGTAGCGAAACTATAAATTCAAGTGATTTGAACGTCGTTGCTAGCAATAGGATAAATGTAAAACCTTATCGAGAATCTGTAAAATATCTTAAACTCGCGATTTTCGGTTAATAAAAGTAAACAAAACTTTTTATAATTTTATAGTCTGTTACTCTACTTGAAGCAAAAACTGATATTATGTGAGGATCTAACGAGTATAAAAATCAAACGAGTAATTAAAGTTAAATGCACAGCGATAAGGTCAAAGTAACTAATCTATAATGATAATAATAATAATAATCATAATAATGATGATAATGTTGATGATGATGTCGATGATAATCAATATCAATATAAATTCTAGTTTATAATTAGGACATTATTCAAATAATCTGAAACGAATGATTTGTATTTTTGAATTCATAAGGAAGCTGTAGAATTTATATAAGATTTTTAACATTAATATCCGTTGTGTATTTGGTCTTTGTTTTTATTTTTTGTTTTTATTATTATTATTTTTTTTTTTTTTTTATACAATGTCACAATATTATCTTTAACAGACCTTCGGTCTGAAGATCCTTAAAAGCCTCCATTACCTACTGATCGAGCATTTAAATGTCCTGTGTACGCAGCTCTTTGTAACGAAGACGCAAATGGTAACGTGCCATTGGGCAAATCCTGTAACCGTTACTGGCAGTGCCAAGGTGGCTACCCCCGACTCCAGCGATGTCCAGCCATGCTGGTCTTTGACAGGCGTTCGCTGCGCTGCGTCGTACCACCGACCGAGGAATGCGATGTGCCGACGACGCCGGCAAACCTGGAGGGTGATTTGCCCGAGAACAGGAACGAGCAAGAGCCCGAGGAGGAAAATCTACCACCAGGAGTAGCGCCTCTGCCTCACGGCGCCATCCCCATACCCCTCAGGGCTGGACGCCCAAGGAACTAATGGACTTAGAGAAAGAAAAATAGAGATGGAAGAAGACGGGGAGATAGTGAACGAGAAGCTGTGCGCGTGACTGTGAGGATGTAAGCGAGTGAACGAGAGAACGAGAGAGAGAGAGAGAGAGAGAGAGAGAGAGAGAGAGAGAGAGAGAGAGATTATGGTTATTTTTGTCGCGAATGAGGAGGATTGCAAAGAGACGTGCGTAATTATTGCATCCATATACATCTTCTTTTTTCGTTATTCATTTTTATTTTTAATTTGACTCTTACCTCTGTTTCATTAGCGTCTGTACTAAAGTACTTCTAATATGTACACGGTACGTCATAAAGTTGTCCTCTTCTTATTGCTCTTTAGAATCATGTTTCTCGCATTGCGTTTAACAATTGTTTATCCTTATTTTTAAACGTATTTAAAAAAAAAGGCTAGTTCTTTAGAAAACCAGTATAGTATAAATAAATAGAGTAATATTTTAATAAATAAAAATCTCTTTTCTTATTTATTTCACGCTTAAAAAAATTATTTGTCGAAATTCCCAATGCACAAATACCAAGTAAATTCTACAAATTTATGCTTCATTAATATTTTTAATATCGAATAAATTTATTTGACAAAATCGTATAAATATTATGTAAAAATGCGCATGTAATATTATACTTAACGTAATAGATGCGTAATAATTTGCTCGCCTATTAATTAGCACGTACATTTAATTGAATGTAAATGGAAAATAGTTACTTATATCGTTAGTTAATTTGAGAAAAAACTTAATTAACCCATTTGAGTAATGCACAAGGGAAATCCAACGAGCAACACTCTGTTTTACCGTGTACATTTATGTAGCGTTTACAGACTTAAATAAAAATTCTACTACTTTTGAGACTTGTGTCAAGACCTCGGAATTCGGAAATTTATCGATATTTCATAACAAATGAAAAGAAAAGAAAACTGTATCACTATCGTATGTTCAACCACGTTTGTAATGTAGTTGTGATTCCTTAAGCGTGTTTATTTTTTTTTTTTTTCATTTTTAGGAGTCTGCATTTTACGATTTTAAATCGAATATGAGGGAAATTTAAATAAATCAACGATTTTTCCAATTTAAGTTACGCAGGCACGTGTTTTTATAATTTTTCGTTACTATCGTAACGACAGTTGAATAATAAACATTTTTTTCTAACAATACTTTATTATATTGTAAAGTTTAATATATCTGAATGTAAATATTTCTTTTCCAATTCTATTATTGCGTTTTATTCATAAATAATGCTGATTAAAAAAAAAAAAAAACCTAATAAAAAAATTTCAAAAAAAATATGATAATAAGTGTATGTTTATGGCGTAGAACTTTTTTTTTTTTTTTTGTAAAAATAAACTTACAAATGTATTTTTTATACATAATACACTTAAACCACATATTTCTGTTTCTTTATTTAATCTTTGTACTCTTATTTACTTTCACACATCCAAATGCTTCTATTAATTATCATTATCATAATATTTCCAATGGTCGACGGCGATAAGTTCGCTTCTTTAATCGAACGGGCGAGCGACGTTTCATCCAGGCATATTTATAAATGTACATTGATGTATAATAATTACCTTCCATCCGAGTATTTCGTAATCTGTACCTTTCTAAGCACTGCAATGAAAGAATCTCGTGATAAATATAATTTTAAATTAAGTGAAAATAGAAGGGAAAAAGGTGAGGCTAACCAATGAGGAAGTTCGTCCTTATCGAGACAGCTGAGAGACTCGGAATCGAAGAGCTTGTCATCGCCGCAGGTGATGAGGCGCGGATTACCATCAACGCAAGTAATTAGACGGCCGCAATCACCAGGTACCGGGAATCTAAAAAATCGGCAAAAGATGAAGGTAGTTGCGAAAATTGCATTGCTAGTTTTCTGATAATTGTCCACCTAGCAAGAATATTACTCGCATTCTTCTTTAAAATTCTAGCGGAGTAATTTGACGTTACTTTATTATCACGAGATCCGAAGAAAGGTAATTAAAAAAGTTATTAGAATTTATTCAGAATTAAATGAAACGAAGATGTTTATAGGATGGTTAGTGTCAGGATATGTTTGTTTTCTTTCTTTCTTTATTTTTTAATATTTTTTTTTTTTTTTTTATAACTCTAGGAGAGTTTTAAACTACATTAATTGATTAAATATTCAGTTCAACAAAAAATTACATTTATTTGACTATTGACATATTATTTTTATAATTTTAATGTTAATTTATTTATTTTACCGAAAAATTTTAAGAGTCATACTACATACGTATAAATATAATTAGAAAATATGATTTTTCTTTATTCGGATTCTTTATCGATGTTGTAATGAATTCCAGTAAATTACATATATATTTTTCACGATAGTTAAAGAGTTTAGCAAATTATAATTTTCACGGAGCCAGCATGTAAATAGTATGCATATTCATATAATTCTAATATTCTTTTCTCAAACTCTATATATCTAATTATAATAAAAGGAATATACGGTGGAGTATTATCATTAATAGTCAACCTTAATGAGTATTACTATTAAAAAATAACGCTACTAACGCAATAACAAATATCTCTTAAACAAAAAAGAAAAAGAAACGAAGAAAAAGGAATAAAACATTTTTCTTTTAAATTTGCTAATCTATTCAACCATTCTCTTCCCCTTATTATATAATCCGGCTACTATTTCTATAAATGCGACAGAAAGAAGAACTCTGATATTCTATAATAAATTATCGAGCTCTTGCCATTTTCCGCTCCTTATGACAATAAATAATTGCGACTTCTTCGTTTGATCATCTTACCTGGGGAAGGGCCAGAATCTAGCGGCTGCTCCAGTGGGTGGCCTATGGGGACACTTGAAGCCGACGATGGCCTCCGGATTGCAGTAGGGTAGGAGTTGATCCGGCCAGACGCAGGTGTGGCTCTTGTCGTCATAGGCGAGTCCGGGATCGCAATGAGCCTCGTGTGGCTCACCGTATGCGCACTTTATGTAACTCGTGCTGCAAGAGTCGCTGTCCGGATAAATGCCGAACTGGTACTCACATCCCGGCGAACTCAGCGGTATTACTGAAATCTCAATGACTTTTTATGTGCGAACGACAATGTTAGGAGGACAAGAATATCGGTATATTACTTTTTAATGGGTGCCTAGCATCTGCATTTTAATTATTATTATTATTGTTGTTATTATTATTATTTTTATCATTGACTATTAAGAATATTAAAATTTAATTAGTTTTTTTTTTTTTTTTATATAAAAGTTATATACAAAAAAATAATGCGTATAAATGCAAAAATAATAAATTTAAAATATCTCTAACAAGTGAATATATATTTTTTTTTATAAATGTATTTGAATAATTTTAATTATGATTATTATGAGAATGTATTTAATATCATACTAGATAATGTTGTATAAGCTATAAAAGATATTCGATGCCATGTTATGAAAATTCAATCGGATATATATATATATATATATGTATATATATGTATATATATATATATATATATGTGTGTGTGTGTTAGCGCTTAAGAAGATGTTAATATTTTGTTGTCGTTATTAAAAATAATAATTGTACATTAAAAAAATCATAAAATACTTGCGAAGTACATATGTAAGTAAAAAAAAGTTTTTAAAATAAATTCCACTTGAGTAGGCGAACTACTAATGAAAAAGAAGAAAAAAATTCGTCACGCTAGTGCCAATCATAAAGCCTTTAATTCGATTATAGTGTAGGAAAGTATTATTTATTATTTATTTCAGTACTTTTTGCAATATAAGCTAATATGTAATACAGAAAATGAAAACGTAATTATGAAAATTATTTGAACTAATCGACAGTTTTTAGGATGAATTACCATATTAATTGCTGAGTTTTTCATATAAATGTTTTTTGTTTTTTTTTTTTATTTTTCAGCCAACAATAAAACCACATATTTTAAGTAATACAATATATGGAATAAGATTAGAATACAAAAAAATTCCAAATTTCACAAAGTGTGAAAACAATAATTTCAACAAAGCCTAACGACAGCGCTAAATAATAGGAAACTAATTTTATCGATTCTCATCGTAATGAATGTGACAATTTGCTTTTGACGATAAAATAATAGAGCAACAATTGAGTGACTCATCCCATAAAGGTGGTAGAAAGCGAGTAAATACTTACGGTTAGCGGTGCGTTGATCGCAGTGCACAGCCCAATGATAATTGCAATGGTTATGCACGGCTCCCTTCCCGTCGAACAACAGTCCGTTTTCGCAGTGCTCGAGCGTCAGGGTGCCATTCGTGCAGAGAAAGTAGGAGTTGCAGTCGTCCGGATGAGGGTAGGCTTGTTCACCATAGGGTTCGGGGCAATGAGGCGCTCCCGATAGCGACACACCCTCCGCTGAAAAAATATTCTATTTTTGTTTGGGCTCCGATTGTGCATTGGTCGGGAGCAATGTAAAAGAGAGTAGGACAATGGGTAGGGAATCGGCTGAAGAGGTTACGCTTACTTGGATGACCGGCAATGTTTGGAAAAAAGCTACGTTCCTTTAAGCCGTAAAAAATTTGGCTAATATTACAATAATGACAGTGACTGATACTGCTGTATTGTTACTTTGCCGATGACTTGTTTATGCAAGTAGATCACGAACATCCAAGATTTATAAATAAATAGTAATGGATTGTTCAGCTTTCCTACGATTTTCAACTTAACTTATGTAATTTGAGTCATTTCTATTTTTTGTACTGATTCCCATATTATCTCTTTGGTTCTGTCCGCTTAGAGAGGGAGAGAGAGAGAGAGAGAGAGAGAGAGAGAGAGAGAGAGAGAGAGAGATAAAGAGAAAGATAAAGAGAGAAAGATAAGTTGGGATTGTGTTTACGATGAACAATTTAACAATAACTTTTATTGACTATGTTTTATATATTTGTCTATAATGGAATACATTAGGAATCATATTTATTTTTCGAAATGCGCAGACAAGCTAACAATTATCAATAACAATTATTGAACTTATTAATAATTACCATTTCTATTAAAGTGAGCAATACATAAAATTTAAATAATCTATAATAATTAATATGATTAATCAATAATTTTTAAATATTAAAGCTAACGAACATACCTTTTTATTTAATAAAATTATTTATTGTACTAATTTTGGTATTTTAATTCATTTAAAAATTCTTTTAATACAAAATTGGCATATAAATTATATTATCCCTTATGTAAATAGTAATAAATAAAATCGTAATAAACCAATATACTTTTTATTTGATAGAAAGTATTTTTCATTGTTACTTGATTATTAAGTATAATTTATAACACTTACCGTTTCAATTTTTCCTGGAACTTTATAAAATAAACATTACAAAAATAACGAAGCCATATTAATTTTACATAATTTTTATTATTTATTCTTAAGTAACCATTTCAATTGTTATGTAAAATTTACTAGAAAGTATTCAGGAGTCTAAAAATCTTATTTACTTATCTTTAAATATAGATATTATTAGTATACATATATTGTATTTTATGCGAGCAATTAAAATTTATATAAATGGATAAAATTATAGTCGAATATTCAAATTTTGTTGAATTAAGTACAATAATTATATAATATGATAGAATAATAGAATATATTGTCTTTCTTTCGTTATCTTTTGTATCAATGCTAATCTCGTATGATATTTGATAAAATTCTGCATAAAAGGAAGGTGCATAACAATTTAACTTTTCTTACGAAATTTCTTACGCATATTAAATAATAAGAAAATAATTATTTCTTTACATATTTTAATGACAATGAGAATATGTAAATTTATGTTCAAGATACTACGATATCTCACATTTTACAATAGTTTTATGTTTACATCTTATATATTTTAATAAAAGTATATAAATTATTAATTTGAAAAATGATCTTTATTCAATTAATGTAAGACGTATATCATTTAATGACATTTAATGACTCTCTCTCTCTCTCTCTCTCTCTCTCTCTCTCTCTCTCTCTCTCTCTCTCTGTCAATCTCAATCTCTTGCTCTTTTCTTTATCCTTTTTATGGCTGTTATTTTTATTTGTACTTATTATGATACAAATACTTACTTGTATTTGTACTTGTCAAAAATGATTTTTACAAAATTCAGTACTATTCATTTATATTATTGTAAAGTAGTTCCATTAAAATAACATCACGATTAAAATATTCTTCTATTAATATATATATTCATTAATAAAAATCTTCATTAAATTGTTATATCATTTTATAAAATTCTTAAAAAAAAAAAAAAAAAAAAAAATTGACAAAATATGATTAAATACACTGTTAATTATATAATTTTTTGTTGTTGAAAGTTTATGCGTCATTGCTAAATTAATTTTTATCATAGAAATTTTTCTATTCTCCCTTATTTAATGGTACTTAATATAAATAACTGAATAATAATTCTGGACCAAACTTAATGAATTTAACATGATTTCGATAACAAAATGAAACAATCGATATGTTAAACTAATATAATTTTATTTATAAAAACAACATTTTTTTCAGCAGAACAAGCATTAACATATTCATAAATCAATTATAATATAATAATCATCTATATTCATGATTGCCAGAATCAAACTATTAATTAAGAAATTTCATTATGTGCGTAATAAGTTAATCATAAAAAAAGAACAACAAAAAACAACTCCGTAAAAACATTCGGTTGGTCAAAAGTCATAAGTAGAATAATATGTTTTTATCGTGCAAGAGTTACGATGCCGACATAACCGTATGTCAGTGAAAGTAATCGGGTGGTCGCAACACTTCTCTTACGAATAAAAGAGAAGGCACAACGTGCGCCTCGCTCGCACTCCTCTCCTACTTCTCTATCAATCAATGATTTTATACATCAGTACTTAGTTTTCTTTTTTTTTCATTCGCTTTTTTTTATCCTTTCTTCGAAAATCTCAACCAATAAGTCATGAAACATAAATTGGAAAGATATTACTTAAATAAGTGCAAAGCAACTGCTCTTGCCTGTACTTTCATTTTAATCCCCTTTGATAAGTAAAAAATCCTTTATTCACGGTATTAAAGAGCCTTGAAAAATATATCGTCTCAATAAGCTCGACTATCCGACTATTGGAATTCAAACTAAGAACATTATTTCGCTGCGCGAATTCGATCCTGCTGATATAACACACCATCTTTGCTATGCTGAAGAAAGGCCAAAGAAAACTCGAAAGCCAAAATGAACGATTTAAATACACGAGGGAAAATAAATCGAGATAAATGATGGACTCACTGGTGGAGAGGACGGTGAGGACCAGGACGAGGACAGCGTTCCCAAGGCGGCTCATGGTTCCGGTCTGCGTGCTGCGACCAGTAACTACTGAATTTCGCAGCCGCCGCCTCCGCTATCGCCGTCACCGCCACCGTCACCTCCACCGTCACCGCTACCATCGCCGCCACGGGCCTCCTCCATTACCTACAAATATGTGTCCCCTTCACCTGGAGTTATGCGTCGACCCCACCTACCGCGCTTCTTATGCGCATACCTACCTGTTCCCGTGCTGTTATGTCCCTTTGTCTTCTGGACATCACCATACAAATGCGCTCTTGTTGCCCCGAAGAGACAATACGTGTCCAGGCCTTCTCTACATTTTTACTTATATTTTCTCTCCACTTAAACTTACTCGCACTTCCTCGAATAACTTCCGATAGATACTGGAGTACACGGATAATTAAAGAGAGAGATTTTAACTTTAAAAGATTTTTAAAGAATCTGATAAAAACAACTTTTTTTTTTAAACTTCTTTTCATTAAGTCAGTGAAAAATTTTTGTACCAAAATTTAAATATATACTCATTCATGATTATATAGGTTATTGTGTTGCAATTACAAATAAATGTCCTTTTTACATTTCATAAAAAATTATCTTCAAATTATTGTTTATGTATACGGATTTCAATAACATACGTTTTATTTATACTGACTATTATTGACGTAATTGTTTATAAAATTTCCAATTCAATAACAAAATATAAATACATAAAATCATACGTTAAAATACTTAAACATATTCATCCTAATTATTTTTTATATTTACATAATGAATACCTTGATACATTTTAATAATGAAAGTAAAAGATTTATCATGTATAAATATGTATAATTAAAATATGTTTATATATGTTTATTTAAATATATGTTTTATCAAGTTTAATTTGCAGAAAGGATTTCATCAAAAATGTATATAAGTATCTGACTATGTATATATACGTATATCTAAAATATATTTAATTTATATAATTTGTAGTATTTTCTATATTTAACAAGTAATATTATTACTTATGAAGTTACTTAAATATTATCAAATATAAAACTATTATAATATATATATATATATATATATATATATATATATATATATATATATATATGTATTTATTTATTTATTATATATTTTATTTACTAATACATTTATTATGTATAAATCAATCTACTTCATGTGAATTTTCTTTAAAGATTTTGAAATACACATAAAGTATATATATAATTAATTTTAAAAAATTAATTAGATTAAATGATAATTACATACATATATATATATTATATATATATATATATATATATATATATATATAAAGTATTTACAATTTTATGAGTATTGTTTATATTCATTATATTGCTTTTGATATTTTAAAAACACTATGTATTATATTATTTGTTAAAAAGATTTTTTCATGATTTCGTATTGTCTATTACCATGGTCTTATGTGATTTTTACGATTATTATTATTATTATTAGTATTATTATTATTATTATTATTATTATTATTATTATTATTATAGTTGTTGTTGTTCTTTTGATTGTTATTGTTAATAAAAGTTATATTAGTAGTAATAATGATACTTTCATTATAAATACGCATATAACTCGATATATACTTATGTATGGAAATATATATTGGAATTTTATTAAATAAAACTACATGATATTTTATAAATATTTATAATATATAATCTATAATAAACTATGTAAACAATTTCAAATAATTTTAAGAAATACATATTTCTCGCCAAGAACCAAAATTAAATTCCAGTCAGTTATTAAACTGTTTCGTTAAACATTTTGAAATTACAAAATTCGTAAAATATATTCCATTGATTTAGGTGGATTTAGTCTTCAATTCTCCACAAAATATGAGCATCTATTTACTTCGATATAATGTTGTTATTATATTAAATTGTATCGTTTATTTATAGAATAAAGATATTTGCGTGTATCAGCCATTAATATCGTAATTAGGCGCCTATCTGGTCTTTCATGATTTGCTTGTTTAGGATTGTCATATTTCAGTTCTTGCCTTTGTAATAGTTCTCACTGAAAATTAAAGAAAATGCAAAATAAAGTTTTATTGTGTGTGAAAAGAAATTATGTGAAATCGAACGCTAAATAGAAATCTGGAGCAAATGGTTTTCGTATTTACGAAAGGAGCCTCGTTTCTCTCATAAATATCAGTGCGAGTGAAAATCATCAAACTCTTCAAATATATATTTAATAACATTATTATGTGAATTTTCTATTATTATAACTTTATTTACGATAAATAAATTATTGCTTATGTCATAAAAGCTTAGTACTGAAAACTTCACATATTTTAAATAAAAAATATTTTTTGGTCATTGAATCAACATAATGGAAATATATACACATATACAATTATACGCTTTATCTTATTATTTGTCATAGCTTGCAGGATAAGTAAAATTTATTAAACAAATTATTCATACAGTGATTATTGATTAAAATATTGTATGATTTATTAATAAAATATTATAATAAATCAGTCCGAGTAATATTTGATATTTGTTAATATATTAATAATAATTATTCAAATTATAATTTAAAAAAAAAAAAAGACAGAATTTACCATTTACTTTTTATCAATCTTATAATATAATTGAATACAAAATAATATTCTTTTGTGAGCCTCTTAATCATGTAAATGAGAAAGCTGAAATTAATAATAATAAAAATCTTTATAAAATGCTGTAATTATCGAAACAAAAATTAATAGACAATAAATTTATATTAATTTAATCTGTAGATGTAAAATAAATACTAATTCAGCAAAATAATACATATGAAATTTAAATATATTTTATACATTTATATTAAAACATCGATTTAAAATGTGTTTATATAAAATAGAAAGTATCGTATTACATACTAATCAGGTATTTATACGTATATATATATACACACATATATATATATATATATATATATATATGCGTATAAAGTATTGTTTAGATTAAATATATAAATATACTCTTTCTTGTTTAAGAAATCAAAACATATTTGACTGCAGCCTGTTATTTTGTTGAAAAAAATATTTACTCATAATACAAAATATTTATAAAATTCATCATCGTATAAGTAAGCAATTATGATCTTACGAATAAAGATCGTTTTAATTAAAGTTTTTTTTTTTTAATAACATTATAATATTTCGTTTAATATCATTAATATAATCAATTAATTTAATATCATTATAATTATACATTTTAAGAATTATTTTTATTATCAATATCAATTGTTCATATTTGTTATCGTGTTACAGATGCTATCGTTGTTAAAGTTTGGTTATTTATTATTAACAATTTTATAACAATAACTACTTTTTCATGAAAGTCTGTATAAGCATGCATTGTTTATTCTTTTAAAGCTCGATTTTTACGAATGCAATATTATTTATTTTTCGAAAATCTATCAATATTAGTTACTTAAAAGTGCATAGTAATCTAAATAACCAATTCTATGTGAAAAGTTTTGTATATTTCAATGTAATTATATTTTCATATGTAATTTAATTTAAAATAAATGGTCTAAAATTTTGGCAAGCGTAATCAATCCGTTGGTATTTGTGTTTATTTTAAATAACATCTGAGCACCAATAACTTGGTTATCCGCATGTTAAACAATATATGATATGGAACATGTTGTTTCATATTCATCAACTCAGACAAGAAAATGAAAAATAATGTAAAATTTCGGTAATTACCATCCTTGGACTGATTCAGGTTCGGTGCACCTGAAAATGTCCTCATTGTAAACGAGACCTTCCTCGCATTGACCCTTTTGCGGAACCATTCCATTCCGACATATGTAGAACTTGGCACAATCGTCGGGATGGGGATAGGTCGGATGAGGTAAGATTCTTCCTTGAGGGCCGATGACGTCACCCGCTGGACAAATGAAGCCGTCATCGAGGGTTTCGCGTTTCGCGTCCTGACAGAGTCGTGTAGCATCCACTGCCCATACGCAGCTAGACATTTTCTCCTCGTAGACAAGCCCAGGCGGGCAAGGCATTACCTGTCGCCAACCAATATATTTTATTATAGAAAGGTGGTATAAAATTTTTTATACGGTGACTCTTGACTTTATAAGATGATTTATATTAATATTAAAGACTTAATATTAAAATGATAATCAACAATTCGAATGCAAATTTTTACTTCGACTTTTCTTTTATAGATGCATTATACTACTCAATTTGTTACAAGGTTAAGGATCAATATTGTATTTAAATGAAATATATTATTCAATTGAAGAATTGTTACATAAATTTTCAATCATCAACTTCTGATGATTTATTTTTTTTTTTAGGTAATTAAAGACTAATACTTATTGATACTAAAACTTATTAATTAAAGACTAATATTATTTATAACTCGGCAATAAATTTCAGTGGTTCCATTGATTCAATATTTGAGATAATTATTACTTTAATATGTACTTAGCATTTACCCAACTCTATACTGTGAGTTTGTATTTATTTTCTAAAGTCATCAATATTTGATATTGAATTATTTTATTTCCTACCTTTATATAATATCTATATCATGTAATTATAAGTTTCTTATAATTTTCACATTATAAAAATTATATATATATATATATATATATATATATATATATATATATATATTATTATAAATCTGTTTAAATAATTATTATAGTTTTTGCTAACAGTAAATTCTATGCATTAATATATCATAACAATAACTAAAATCTCACGCATATTTATTATGAAATTATAAATATGAAATTCAATGAAATTCTTTTTCCTAGTGAAAACTATCAATTACGTAGTTTATTCCGGAGTAATAACGTGTAGATTGATTGAACACAATGATATTTAAAAAAGATGATCGTTCATTTCATAGAAAATTGATTAAATTCGGAATTAAAAGTTTAATATGACCTCCCAAAATGTTAATAAAAATTATGAATCAAATATAGACAATTTCACATGAAAATTGAAAGTTATACAATCATAAATTTAATGAGAAGAAATGTCGATACAATTTATTGTTTATTTTAGCTAAATTTCATGGTTTACATCAGTGTTAAAATTCTATTATTAATTATATTTATAATTTATAGAGCTATTGTTTACTTTATTATTTTATATTAGAATAATTTTATTTAATTATATTAATTATTGTAACAGCAACCTTTCAACTCTATATAATTTATTTAAATGATAATAAACTCATATCAATTATAAATTGAATTATTATACATTTTACTTTTTAATTATAGAATTCTTTTATTAATAACTTATTGCAAGTATCAATATTTATCATTTACTAAATCTCATATAAAATAAAAATCTACTTTCATTATTTGTAAATGTATAGTGAATCAAACTAAATTGTAATAACAAAAATATTTAAAATTTTTATTCACTTACAATAAATGCAATGAGATATTACTAGTAAAATATTATAAAAAATTGTTAAAATTCTTATCACTCTCGCATAAAGTTATTAGCATTATGATTTCTTTAAAAGTAATTAAAAAAAAATATAGTTTTTTATGCGATCTTGTAAATTAAATGTATATTGATTTTTGTTATAGTTATTAATTTAAATGTTGTAATAAAAACATTTATCTAAATAATGTTTTATTATAAAAATATAAGCAAACATTTAAGCTACTAACACAATTTATTGTAGTATTGTTTTAGAGCAGACCACAAAGCTAATACAATTCTTTATTTATCTCAATTTCTTTAAGATAATCTAATATAAAATTGTAATAATAAAATAATATCGTTATCATGGATATTACCTGCGGAATGCCATCAATGCAATTGACAAATTTATCGCAGAATAGAGGATCTTCGTGCTTAAAGTAACCGTTAGCTCGTGGGCAGTCTTTGGAAGGATGGGGTTCCTCTGTGAAAAAGAAAATGAAAGTATAATCGCCAGTTTAAACAATGGCATCTGTATAAAATTCGCTTTTATGCATATCTATTTTAGGAAAGGAAGGCTACAAGTATTGAATAAACGATTGCGTGGATTGTACGAATAATACAAAAGGTGTCTGTATGAGGCTGAAGATAAAAGGACCGCGAGAGGTAGTGGGTCAGCTTTTAATAATTTTTCAAGAAGAACCTTGAAGACCGGTTCTCAAGATACATGTGTATAGTGCATTTGTCGTTGCGACCAATCTGCGTTCGTTGCGTTCATATGCACGAACTGTTCGCGTCGGCTGGCTGCGATCTGAAATCGGCGAAAGTTGCAGTCTATTCGTGAATATACAATCAAACGGTCTCGACTGGATACAAAGTTATTCTCAAGCTAACTTTGAGTGTGACTACAGAAATTTTTTCCCTTCTGCAATGCACTCCAATAAATATCAAAAGTCTGGCATTTTGATTAATGCACAACTTGGCAATTTAGCTCCAATTAATTATTAAAACAGTAGCTTGTATAATGCCTTTGAAATTGCAGAAATTTATACAAGAAAGTAGCCTAACTGTAGTAATATATATATATATATATATATATATATATATTTATGAGTAAATAATTCACAATAAATTATATATTTCAAAATAAAATCTAAAGTTTAATTTCCTGAAAAATATTAAATAATTACCTGTAACTTAATATATTTGATTTCATACGATTATTTTTCATAATTATTTTTCTACTGGCTGATTAATATTTAGTTAAATTTGCTATATTTTAAGATTATTTTATTCCATTAAAGATCCGCCGTGCTTTTACTATCATATAACTTAAATCGTTAAAATATTGGTAAAAATGATTTACAATAGCAGGGCTGTGTCTTAAAATCATTAAATACTTCGCTTCTTAAGTATTCCAAGAATACACGCACATTTATGAGAATTTATATTTGATAAAAGTTTAATTATTTTCATTACAGCTGGATGTTGAATTAAATTATTGATTTTAAATTCAGAGTAATACTTTAGTCTTTGAGCATTATTGTGCTCTTATTGTATAAATACCGCGTAGCGTATTAAGGTTTAGAATATCAAAATAAGTATAGAGTTTACTATAGTTTGGAAAAATTCCATGTTGATGAGTGTTTAAATTAGAAAATGTATTATTATTTTCATCATTAAATTGAAAAATAATAAAAACAAAAATTAAATATTATGAAGCTCGAGCGTATATGTTAATTACTTCTCATGTATTTATCAAATATAATTTTCTATATAATATAATTTAATTAATATAATGTAATTTTCAAATATAATATAATATTAGATGCAATATTTAACCATTTATTATTACACATTAAAATTATATAATTTTAAGTATTATTCAAAATACATAATTTTATCGCATATATAATGATAAAAGCATTACCATTGAATTACAAATAATTCGTGATGTAACGTATAGGGAATTAACTTGAATTAACAGCCTGAAATTTATAGAATTTTACTACGATTGTGTGATTTTTCAAATTTTTATATCATTGTTTAAATCGAATGCCGTATTACAAATTAGAAAGCCAATAATCGATCATATCGGCCTATGAGAAATTTATACTCAATTAATATTAATATTGATGTAAATACTTTTTCATCAATAGGTATACTTAAAATTAAAGATATTCAAATGATTAATTGCTCATCTAAATGAGCATTCGACGAAATAAACTTTTTCCAGGATAATAAATATATTTATGTAATGCGAATAATAATTAATATAAAACTTAAATGGCACTTTTCAACTAGAATCAAAATTTATTGAATTTAATCGAATTTTGTCTATTCATCAGATTATAAGATTTTTGCTACGATCGATGTATCACAAGAATTTTCTTATGACTAACCGACACACAATTACAGCAACATTGAGGAAATAATGCTCTCGAGTGGCAAATAAATTTATCATGGAGATTTAAATGTAAATTCAACAGTATTACATAGTTCGTTTAATTAATAATTAATTATTAAATAAATGAACGTGCGAGATGAACGTAGGTCCAAGTTGGGGATCCTAAGACAGCGGAAGTACATTTTAAGCAGCGCCTGGAATTGTCGGGACAAATCGGCTGGGGAACATCGCCAGGTATACTTACGCAGGGCCGTTCTATCGCCGCACTGGACGTTAGCGGGGACGTCGCAGAGCTCTTTCTTCGGGTTGTCGTCCCTGAACACGAGGCCATCCTTGCAAAGCCGCTCCTCTGGCTGGCCGTCGACGCAGGCGTAGTAGAGGTCACATTGCTCCGGATCTGGGTAGTAGCCCTTGGGCTCGGGGCACCGGAACTGAGCGTCGGTAAGAGCCCCGGCTACGAGAAGCCCGACAACGAACCTCCACATCGTGGATATGTGCTTGTTGTGAGCGGATGCGTGGGCGGGCTTAAGGGCCGAGGTGTGCGTCGAGCAGCTGGACGAAGGGAAGCAACACTCGTGGCTTGTCACTGGACTGGTTTCGCTCGACTGCGTTTTCACGACGCGCACACTTGCTCCCTGTAGTTGCATTTCAAGAGGGCCCCCTCCCACCCACCCCCCTTTCACCGAATTCACCTATCGCCTGTCTCTCTCTCTCTCTCTCTCTCTCTCTCTCTCTCTCTCTCTCTTCATCGGTCTCTTTCGTTTGCTCACTCACTATATTTTAGCACCTCGAGTCCGAACAGTTCTTTTCCTCTCGACAGCTTGCAACGTTGCCTCTAGTATGCTAATCACTCTGCAAGATTCTTCCTTAACTCTCTTGAATACTTGAATAAATAATCAATTTTGAAGATATTATTATTAATATTGTTATATTGCCATTTGACAAATAAATTGCTCAGTAAATGTAAAAGATTATGCGATATTAACTGGTAAAAATTCCGTTTAAGGATTTATTATTTCTCTTTATCAAATAATAATCGATACAGAATCAAAGAGCATGAAATAAATCAAGAAAATAATATCTGCCCATCAAATTACAATAATATGTTATATATTATAAACTGAATTGTTGTAACTATATAATTTTTTCAGTGTTACGAGTTTTTATTTTTCCATTGTAGGAATCTACAAATATATGTACAAGAATTTCCTTTCTTCGACATTTTCCAATCATGAATGCACAAATTTCGAATTTCCAAACATCGACTTACAAATTACATCATCTAGAATTTAGGTTGATTATATATATATATATATATATATATATATATATATATATATATATATATATATATATATATATTTTTTTGTAAATAATAAATAAATATATATATATATATATATATATATATATATTTATTATTTACAAAAAATTGCAATTATTCAGTAAGATTTATAATAAAAAATATATAAAAATAATATAAAAAATAATATAAAAAAAATTATATATGAACTATAGCAAAATTATATCTATTTTTATTCTTATTCATCATTTACCTAAAATCATAATTCGTTACTAAATAGTTGATCCTATTTATATATTTATAATAATTTATTAAAAATTATGAACGTAAATTATTTAAATATAAAGATATTGAAATATTTTAAAACAACCCTCTCCATTATTTTTATAAATCTAATCTAATAAAATTAGATAAGTATAAATTTTAAAAAATTATTTGATAATATAATATTCAAATAAAATTATAAGCAACGGTAAACTAACATTTTAAAAAACTTAAAAAAATTTTATTATGATTTTTTTACTAAGTAATAATTTTAAAGTTTAAAATACTTTTTTATGTATTTATTTATTTATGGAATATTTAATAAAATTATATTTTTCGAAATTTCTTCTGAATTTATAAAAATACTGTAAATAAACTTTCATTACTTGTTTCAACTAATTATATTAATAAATATACATATACCTATTGATACAGCTAAAGTTTCTTGTTGTAAATAATAGTTATTTGAATACGTAATGAAAGTTAAATTAAAATTATGATAACAATTATTATAAAACTATTTCGTATAATGGTTTTAATGTTACTTGATATTATCAAAGCACTATTCACTTATTAAGTAGATAAGACTATTTCAAATCTTAATTACTATATGTAATGTGTTAGCTAAAATCGCAAAATTGATTGTTATTAAAAAAAATCTTTTATTAAAACATGATTTCAATATCTAAATTATAAATCTAGTTGAAATTTTTATAATTAACAGCATACATTGACCTAAATAGAAACCGCTATAGAGAAATGAAAAACATTAAAATTATATTATTTATATATTTACAAAAATTTTATAAATACGTATATTTCATTCAATAATAATATTGTCTGCTGTATTAAAATTTTATTTCTTTATTTAATTAATCCAAATATTTAATACATTAATGGAATAATTAGAATATTAGACTATTTTAACATAATATATTGTATATTGGACACACCTTATTTTACTATCTTAATGAGAAATAAATTTCTTTGTCCCATTATACATATATTATAGATACGTCAACTATTTCATTATTCTGTTAATAATACTGTTTAATATGTTTTTTATACTGTTTTCCAAAATAGTAATTACAAAATTTCATATATATATATATATATATAAATTTCAAAATACATGAAGGTAATCAAAGTTATACGAATGCTTATCAAAGAAAGTAAAAATATTACTTAATAGAAAATAAATTATCAATTGTATACAAAACGATGAAACTAGAAATTTTACATATTTTTTTTTTTTAAACTAACTATGATCCTTGAAAAAATCATTAAAATATATATTTTTTCTAAAAATATTTAATAAAAAAAATTCATTCTTTTATTATCTATATATCTGTATATCAATTTAAATCAAATAGTTATTAATATATACATAAACATTATATTTAATATTTATAAAATGGCTGTTTACATAAGCAGTAGATATTTCTGATATTAGAAATTTATATTTCGTTGCATAAAAATGATTGATTTATTAGGAAATAATTTACTTTCATAATCTATTTCCGGAAAATAATAACATAGCATATAGCTCTGCTACATATTAGAAATTAATTTATAATAAAATACGATTGATATTAAAGTGTTCTGCGTAATAAAACATAATTAATTCGGTCTTTATTACTAATTGATTACTCTTGAGTACTCTTATATTTGTAATCGATATTCAATTATAATAATATTTAACTAATATATTTTTTATGAATAATAAAAAAAATTCAAGCGAAATAAATATATTATGAATAATAATGGAATTAATACTCATTATTTTATATAAATTATTTATACAATTGATATTAAATCCAGTAATTCAATATATTGAAAAGATTTAAAACACACAAAAAATTAATAATTGCTTAATAATTTTACAAAAATAAAAAGAAAAGAAAAGTATACTAATTAACACAGACTATTATTAATTTCAAGATATTTAGAACAAATTATATACACAAAATAATTATTTTATAACGAGCTATATATTTTATTAGTACTTACATATTATAAAATATTTTTTAATCCAAATATGAATGCTGTGCACATATATTTTTGCATGTGTGTCTAGACCTAATTAAGAATAAATCTATTGCGGGTCATTTTCAACGCATTATTCACAAATTGAATATTTAAAAGCGATTCATCTCCATAGTTATTACTAATATTTGAACAAATAATTATTTACATACAAACATACCTATGTAATAATTAAATATACTAAGTAGCTACTATACTAAGTAGTTATTACTAAACTAAGTAGTTAATATACTAACTAATTAATAGTAAAAGCTAGAACTTGAAAATGTAAATAAACAAATAATTTAGGTCATCAAATCTTAAAATCTTATAAAGCACGCTGGCTGTTATGACTGAGATATATATTCTAAAATAATAAAAAGCTATCTATCATTAACAATCAAATTTTCTCTCTTACCCTCGATACACTATTCAATTTCACCTGTAGATAAAATCGGATCAAGAATCCGCTATAATATATAATCTACGCACTAATTAATAATCAATTATAAAGAAAATATAAAGAAAGGAATGCATATGTATTCCGTACAAATGGAGGTGAGCTCGTGCATTTGTCGTTAGATCGATGTCCGTTTCACTGGAGGGCTGGAGTACACTGAAACTGAGTACACTGCAAAAAGAGCATAGAGAAAACGACTTCTTATTGAATAGCAAAGCTGTAATGTCGATAGGCATTCGCGTAGCCAAGGTTCGCCGTTGACCGAGACATAGAACGAAAGCGGAACATATCTGATAGGACTTTTACCAAGATCCGGTAGTCCGATCGAAAGTACATCTAGTTCTTTCGAACTTATGGACGATGTCAAAAAAAAAAACAAAAAAAAAAACAAAAAAAAAACAAAAAAATATGACGCGCCCGGTTTATCAACCGAGAGAAAGTTCGGCTACGTGAGATCGTTCGACACGAGTGCCTTAGGTGCCCGCGGCATCCAAGGTCTTTTGAAAATACAGGTATCCTTGGCACTTGACGAGAGTCAGTCGGAAGTCACTGTCGATGTGCTTTGTGTTACGAAATTATTCATGCACTTTCCGTCCACGGCGTATATCTTTTTTTCTAACCCGAGAATAATTTGACAAGGAATTTTTAAGTTTCTTGGGAAAAACGAATGCTTATCTATGGGCATTTATTACTATCGTCCTTCATGTTTTCCATTTCTTTCTGAATGACAGTAATTCATCAATTTATTGATAAAACCACAAAACATTAGATGAAATTAACAAAAAAGAAGAAATAACCATTATTTTGACATTTTTAAATTAAATTTCCATTAAATTTCCAATTAAAACAGATGTGATTTACCTTTTAATTTTTATATAAATTCCTTTATAAATAATATAATATTACAATTAAAAATAAATTATAATATAAATAAATTATAATGGAAATAAGCAAAAGGCCGTTTATTAATAACACGAACTATATATGGTATACGTTAACGAAACATACAGTTAGAATTTTTTCATATAAAACTAATAAAAATTTAAAAATAAAAATTTTGTTAACTTTCATTCATAGTAGGTAATGCGTGATAGGTTTATAAATCAACAGAGAATATAATTTTATGTTATTAATTTTTTATTGATTTGTAAAAATTACGATAATGCAGGTTCTTAACCTTTAAATTTTCTCTCTATTATAGTAAATCTTCACCATTATATCAAGTACAGGTGATATGTATTAAAGCACTCGGATGCTAATATAATATTAGTATTATATTATTATAGTAGATGAGACCTTAGATTAAATATAATACTTATATAGAATTTCAATGTCAACATTTTATAACGTGATTTTTTTAATATTTTTTATTGATTTATTTAATTATTTAACTATTTAATATAATTTTTATTTATTTATTTATTTATTTTGTTTATTTTGTTTATAAAAGCACAAAAGCCTTGTGCGAGATAAAATTTAATAATATTACAAAACATTTACATATCTATAGAACTAACGATAGATACATGAGGCGGAGATATATTTATATATGTACGGTGTCCCGATGCGGGACAAATCAATGTCGTTGCGGTGATTTATGGCTTCTTAGCGTCGTCTTTATACCAGTCCTCGCTAAAAAAAATTTCTCATTTAATAACATACATATCTTCGATCCCCATGATTATTATTTTATGATTGATTTCTAATTCAAATGATCATAAATGGATGAAAAAATGAAGAAGAACAAGTGTTAAGTTATGTATGAAGCTATTTTTCAAAATTCCATACTGTTTATATTGTAACAATTGTCCAATTCAATTAACAATACAATGCATCCTAACGAAATAATCGAATATGACTAATATTAAGTATCTTATGCATTTCATTTACATACTAATGTCGATTCAATACTAATTACAATAATTAATACCAATTGTAAAAAGAGCTTTAAATAACACTTTTTCGAAAATATAACCATGAATAATTTAAAATACGGAAATTATATTATATAAGTCATTTGATACAAGAGGCACACAATAAGATGCTCAATGCGACTAGAATGCAGCAATAAAACAAATAACGGAATACTCGGCAATTGTAGAATAAAAATCAAATGCCATACCATCCAGGAACGTTCTCGGGTGCGTCGCACCTCTGATGCTCCTCATTGTAAACGGTACCATCGCTGCATCCTTGTTCACGTGGTGTGACGCCATTCAAGCACACGTAGAACTTCTGGCAGTCTTCGGGATGTGCGAACTTTGGATGGTCGACGGCGAGTCCTCTACTGTCAACGCCTGTATCCTTTGGGCACTCAAAACCATCGGACAACGTCTTGCCAACGACACCGCAGCCCTGCTCAGTCAAGTCAAATCAACGAAGAAATTCGGGTCTTAGTCTTTTTATTTATCTACTCCAATCATCGTCATCTTTTATTTATCGGACATTTCACCTCTAATAATTATAAAAATCAGTTTTATTGTTAATTTAAAGATCACTGCAAATCAAAATTATTGCATTCGATGTGGTTAATGCTATTGATTTTATAGTAATTGACTTATCCTGAATAATTCTCATTTTATTTCAAAGTGAGAGAGAGAGAGAGAGAGAGAGAGAGAGAGAGAGAGAGAGAGGCGGCAAGAAGAGGATGAAGAAACCAGAAAAACTTATGTCGTATAATAATTATAATCTACCATAGAGACTAAAGCATCTGTAAAATATAAATTTTGCACGCTAATTCTGATAATAATAATATGAAAATCAAGTGAAATTAAATAAATGAAAATCAAACAATCAACTAGATATTGATCCAATTCCATGGATGTTATTATTGAATAATCAATCTCTTAATATTGTACATGTCATAGCCATAGGATTATTGTAAATCTTTGCACGCAGACGTTGATATTATTAGTCGTTCACGAGAATCACGAGTAACTTTTTAATGCTTTAACTACAAGTGGTTCAAATAAAAAAAAAAGACTTTAGATATTGGATTAAATCGTGCAAATATAGAAATTCTAAAATAATTTTTATACAAATTTACACAAAAGTTAAAAAATGTATGTTAATTATAATCGTTCGTTAAATTGTAAAAATATCGTGCCTCTTAATCTTAATCAGCTGAAATAATTGAAATTTTAAACATATAATAATTCGATGTCGTCCCCTTTAACAGAATAATAATTAGTAACAAAAATCTCTAAATAAAAATCTAAATAAAAATCTAAATAAAAATATAGAATCATTAGATACAGCAAGGAGGTTTTTAACATAAATTCAAAAATTACAATTCAGATAGTTACTCTATTGTTATTCAAAGTATATTGTTTTTGCTAAATATTAAGTATTATGTATTTTTAGTCTTGGTAATTAAAAATTTATGCGCTGTCTATTTATTTTAAATATACAATATATTAAAAAGAATAAATGGTTTTATTCGTGAGCTTGACTAGCTATAAAAATCGCACTATAGATACTAATAAAATAATTGGAATAAAAGCATTTGGTAATATGTGTTATTTAAGTTATTTTTAAATGTATTGAATATTATGTCAGATAAGTTGCGCATATAAATAAAGTTTTGAAAATCATTATGGAGTTAACGTGATAGAAAATATGGTTTTCAGCAAGTACGCAATAAATGAATAAAATTTTATAAATTGAACAAATATATACATAATTTATATAACATAATTATATTTCGATTAAGGGATTATCTAATTTTAAAGTTATTTACCCTAACTTTGATCATTATAATATTTTATTTAATTTTGCTAGTTTTTATGAATGATATTACAAATTTTTCAATAAACCATAAAATTCTTTAAAGCGCACACTTAATACAATGTTCACTCTTTCGACTCTTAGATCGATAAATTGTTAATAATAATGCCTTACTAACATCGAGTATGAAAATATTGCCTACTATAACGATGACTCCGAGTCAACGATCATTCCATTATCAATCACTGCTATTTAAGACATAAAAAATAAATCCGTTATGGAGTTGCTAACAATGTGATTCATATACCTTTCGACCAGCACTGTCGGGCCAGACACACGTGCCACTGTATTCGTCGAAGTGTAGCCCAGTCGTGCAAGTAATTTCAATGGCCTCGCCGTCTATACAGTTGAAAAATATATTGCAGACCGATGGATCAGGATGTGCGAAGAAACCGTTTCTGCGCGGACACTTTTTCGTTGGTTGAGGTGGCTCTGAAAGCATATTCCCACCACGATCTTTCTTATTTACGTAAACTCCACATTATTATCGAGATTCAGACTGCAGCTTCATAAATTCTTGTACTTAATCTCATTATAAATTGTGTATTGTAATAAATGTATGTAATAAATTCGAGTACTACAATTTATTACACTCAATTTATTAACTACATTCAAGTTTTGGGTAATTTGAAGGATATTATAATAAATCGTACAAGCTTGATGTGCTCGATTAGATAGTAAAAATTTTAATTCCATAACACAAGTCATTATTTATGATAGAAATTTATCATATTATTTGTCGATATATCACCTATACCTAGCCAATGTACAATGATGTAGTAACTAATGATACTTCAATGATTTTGCAATTTTTTGCAATTCAATTTTCAATTTTTAAAATTATATTTCTATTGTAAATTAATTACAGGATAAATAAAATATAGGATTAATCTATGCAAGAATATTACCATTAAAAATATCTAAATCTAATTATTTAATAACTTTAATTATTATTAAAGTTTTTCCTTTAATTTTGTAATTTTTCATTAATTTCTGTAAGTTCACCAGCTTTTTAAATAAAGTCTGAGATATCTTGATCATCAACTTGCGTCAATTTATTATAGAAGCGGAACTATAATTGAATACGTATTATCAATATCGAACGATAATTAAACGAGAACTGTAATTTAAATTGATCTTAGACTGATGTAAGATCAACCGAATTTACAACATTTTCATCAACTTTCCTCGAACGAAAATGTATTATTCACACGTGCATGCGGGGTCCCGTTTTTTTCCCTGCAATTGCATATATATATATATATATATATATATAAGCCCCCTTATTATCTTCATAACTAGTCATGAAGGAATAAATCAATCCGAGAATACTACATTTTCAATATCCCTTACAATATACAAAATTAATAACTTAATAAATTATAAAATGGATTATTTTATATTGCATAAATTCATTTTAGAAACTGTAAATCGAATTATATTTCAAATCAAATTTATATATTACAAATGCTTAAATACTACAAGTGGCTAACTCTATCCGTTTGTAATTCATAATGTTATCTTTACTTTTTCGCTGACAGAAAATAATGCAAATAAGTTTTATTAGAAATAAAATTTTGAGCCAATAAACGAACAGTTTGTATTGTGCGTTAGTTGTTCACGACGTGCGCGAATAAGTTATGAGCTCTCTAATAAGTTTTAAGATCTTATAAAGCATAAATAAATTTTGCATAAAGCTTGCAATATCAAATTTTCTTAGAAGACCTATGAGTATCAATTAGACGATACATAATTTTATAATCCAAAAGCCATATTGATTGCATCATATGAATATAATTTGAATTAGCATTTGAGGCGCTAAGGATAAGATATAAATTAATAAATAAGAGTAAAGAGTAATTAAACGTTCGTATAATTTTTTTAAAAATTTACATACAAATATAGAAAAAGCGTAGCAATTTGATAAATAAGGAAGAAGTCAAGTTTGTTACTCACGCAGCTCAAGTCGGTCGCCGCAATCAACGTTAAAGACATGATCACACTTGTTAACTTTCCGGTTCAGAGGATCGAACACCAGGCCATCCGGACAGTACTTTTCAATTGGTAAACCGTCGATACACTCGTAGTATTTGTCGCACTGCTTTGGATCTTCGTACTGTCCGTCTTCTTTCGGGCAATTATATGCTCCACCTGCAAGAACAAGCAATACATGCTCGTGCAACATTTACAGGAATAAAATCTCGAAATATTTGCCTTGTTATATTCGATATGTTACATAACTATTAACTATTCTCGATTCATCCAGATACTCGACTTTTGTAGATGTAAGGAGTTTTTTCTCTCGCGGTTTTTCGCCATTTCCGGGATTAAATCATTCGCGTAATTGCAAAACTTTCTTCGTGGAATGGAAAGAGATTAAAAGAAGTTTTTTTTTTTTTTTTTTCATATTCATTGCTTTTTTGCAAATTTATACAGCATAAGCGACTGCTTCATCCGATAACAATTCAAATAAATTCTTACATCGACATATTTTCCACGTTTTAAACACCGATTGAGTGTATAACAAAAGAAAAATAAAACATCTCCTAAATAATATAAAGATATTCATTCAATAAAAATTTATAAAAATTGACGTCGTTGGATAAAATAAATATAAGTGAAAGAAGGCTACTTCATCTAATAGTTATCTAATAGAAACCGCAAGTATTTCTATGAATTTAAAGTATATCTTCGGAGCACATTTTTTTTCTAGCTATTCGAGAAATGATTGGAATTACAAAATAATGAATTGGAACAATCTCTTATATTTCCTATTAAATCAGTAAATTCACATTGTCTTGTGCATTTCCTTATTTTACTGATAAATAAGCGTTCGACATTTATTTGATCGTGTTTCTTCCAGAAACTATAAACTATAATTTCAATGGATGGGATAGTTTTATTTATGCTTTATTATTTTAAATTTGTAGCGAAAAGTACCGATAAATAAAGTAATTATAGCATCAAAAATAAATCATGGGTAAAATATTATTAATGAAATTTAGCAATTATTTAGCAAGTATCTTAAAAATCTCTAATGAAATGATATAAATATATAAACACAAAGATAAAAAATTATTGCATAAAATAATGGAATAGGAAATACATGTAAAAAGCGGTATTCACAATTCCAATTATAAAGGACATCTTAACGCAGACCGGCCGAATGTAGTTACAACAGAATTCGCTGGAACTTCGGAATAATTATTCGACGATTCGGGGAATTTACGCAACTACTCCAGGGTAACGATTTAGCTACGCGAGGGTTACAAATGTATGTATGTGTATTCGAGTCTCGCATGAATTTTCCATATGCCGTTCGATTTACGAGTCTCGACTAGTGACTTGTGCGCTCCGCTTAAAATTATTTTACGTAAGGTTGCGTGTGGGCAAGCGAGGCCGAGAGAAAGAGAAGCCGTTCCGACGTTCACACTTTAGAAAGTGCGTACGTCGCGCCATCGAAACTTTTCGCGCGAGTGCTTAGAAAACTCTTGATTATCTTTGTAATTCACGGTTTAAGAGGGAGATACCAGTGAGAGTAGGGCCTGCCTGACTTTGGAAATTAGTAAATACACATTTTACATCTTTGTTTCTTTAATATATATTGATTTTCCTCCCGTCTGTACATTGAAAATGTGAATTCGCATTCAAAAAACATAATTTATCTATACAAGTAGCCGAGCTTTGGGACCAGTGAAAATGATATCTTATATTGTTGTTTGAAAATATTCGATAAATTAAATTCTTTTGAGAGATGTTAGAAAATAATAAAAGAAATTTTTTGTTTTTTTGTTTTTTGTTTTTTGCTTTTTAAATGAGAGTTCCCAAAGGCTTTTAACTTGGTCCAATTCTGTATAATAAAATCTTATTTCCATCGTCAAGTCAAACTTTTTATATCTCAATTTATTAAAAATATGTTATCCGAGTTCTGTTAAATTAGAAGTAACTTTACCAATTTATAAAACCGTTAATCATATAGAGCTTCAATGAACTTACTACCGCTGTTATGTTGTGGTAATTGCAAATCATGAATCTTCAATAAAAGAAATATAGTATTCGTAAAATCTTTCGGTAATTTCAATCCTATGAATTATATTTTATATTTGAAATATTATCGAATATCGTAGAACTATTTTATAAGACTATTGTAAATAATTTTTGGTAAAAAGAAAACTTGTTCATAAATTGATTGGTCTCATAAAAATACGATGTTAAAGATTAGTAAAATAACATTTTTTGCATTTCTAATGTTATCGATTGTAATATGCACTTCGGAATAAAATTCTGCCTATTAATGAAACATTAATAATTATCTTTATATCAGCCGACCGAAATGTGAAATAATTATTTTTCGTTAAAATTAAATTTAGACAGACAAGAAAATGTATGATAATCTTTTATATGTTATATACATATTATATGGTGTATTATTACAACATAGATTTAATTTTAAATTAAATATAATACATATATGAATCTGATAATGATAATAATTTTTGGGGGGAAAAAAAAATAAAATACTTGTATGCTTATGAATTTTTAAATATTAAATATGGTTAACGAATGTTTTAAAATCATACTTAGTCTTTACTTCTAATTACTGTATTAATTACCTATTTATTATATTACGACAGAACCGGTGTTCGCAAAATTTCTAAAAAATAAAAAAAGATCGCTGACTTAGGAATTTGTCGTATAAATTTTTAAAATGTTCCAGCGAAATAATACAAATATTATCACTCAAAATATTCGATATTTTATCAAACCTATCAACACTTTTAACGATGTAATGACGATTAATAAAAATAGAGGTTAATAAAAAAAAAAAAATAAATAAATAACCAAAAAATCAAAGTGACGTTTTCTGATTATTAAATGAAATGAATTAGAAGAAACCATAATGTTAATCGCGATGCTTAATAACTAATATGGAAAGTTTGAGCTAAATTGTTTTGAATACTCACGAGTTGCGGCAATGACAGCCAAGAGGCAAACGAAATTGATGTACATATTAGCCATTTCTAATTTCGCTGGCGATGAACAAATGATATAAAGAAACGAGGCAAGTGATTGCCACTCAAGCGGTACAAGTAGCCAGTGGCTACGTCAATTTACCTTGCTGATCTCGATACGGTCCTATTTACAAAAGTGCACAAAAGTACATTAATATTCAAATATATAAATGTGTATACACAGATGTCAAAATAGATAAAGAGTGCGTATGTATGAATGTGCCCGCGGTCCAGCGTATACGCGGATGGGTAGGTGTGAGTCTTTGTACTTGTATGTGATTATGAAAAAACGTACGTAAATAAATGTCAGTAATTTTTTGGTGCTCTCTCTCTCTCTCTCTATCTCTCTCTCTTTCTCACGCACACACTCGCTCTCTCTCTCTCTCTCTCTCTCTATCTCTCTCGTTCAATCTTTCTATCTATCCGTGTCGGTGAAAAGTCGGGTCCTCGCGTGAAAGACTGCAAGCAGGGCAGTCGTTCAGCGGGTATACCTTGTCATCCCCCACTTTCAGTCCTGCCAAGCGGCGTTTCCCCACCTTTTGCCGCGCTCTACCCAGCACAAATGCCTCCAATCCAGTGCGAAAGGCGAATTTTAAACGCAATGGGATATGGTAGCGATACCATAAACTTTCGCTCTTTTCAGGAGCCGATCTTATCATTCGTTATCTTTAGAGTGAATTCAGTTATACTGTATTTTCGATTACAATTCACATTGACTGATGAAATAAAACGAGTCATTGGATCTGTGGAGGCAGAAATCGTATATAAATGGACATTTTTTTTAATATTTCATACCTTGCCCTTCTCCTTCACTCTCTTAGAAAATTTTCAAATACATTACCTCATTGATTTTCAGCTACTGTCGCTAAGAACACATTTAGATCTTAGCACAATCATATTCAATAAATTTTATTTTAGCCTACAATTAGTGTTTTAGTAGCATAAAACGATTAGAGTTGATATATTAATTAATTTTATAATATTATATTTATTTTTAATTCATTTAATATAGAAATATCGAACCGGAAAGGACTTTTGAGAGACCACATTATTTATGAAAAATATATATTTAAGACTAATAAGTGTTTCAAAATAGTAAAAAAATTTGTCGATAAATTTCACCAAAACAAATGACGTTCCGACGAAAATAAATAACAAGCTTTCATTATTCTTATCTCTTAATATTTATAGATTTACATAAATCTATATATGATAATATCAATTTTCAATACTTGATTATTAAAGTGCTGATGATTAAAATATTTAAGTATAAAAAAATATTTCTTATTATTATATATCGAACAAGATTGAAAATGTAGTTTATTACACATTTTAATTTCTTTACGTTTTAAATTAAACACTATTCACACTATTCGAGACTAAATTTAATTTTTATTTTATAATAGATAAAGATCCTTATAAAGCACGTTTTATAATGATGAACAAAAAAGTTTACGAAATAGCATTATAACTAGTTTTGTGATTCTAAGAAACGATGAAAATTATGTATATCAATATATATATATATATATATATAATTGTATAAACTAGATAATTTAATTCTGATTTAATATAATTTGTATGATGTAGAATTTCTTTATACATATTTTATTTCAATTATTTGTAAAATGAAATTAGTATAAATTAATATGCCAATACATTTCTTATATATGAGATAGTACTTTCCTAATAATGTGCTAGACCATTAAACAAGTTGAATACCACAAGCATTCATTTCATTATGAGACACTGGATCTGAATAGGCTGGAAAGGTAACGATCTTGTAACACAAGTATAACTACTACATCAATGTATATATGTACGTAATATATAATAAGATACGTTTTTTTTAATTTATCTTACATATGTTTTTAACATTAATTTAAAAATTAAACTTTAACGAATATGAATAATAGAACTATTATTTGGTAATCATATTAAATAATTAATATCAATATTATCACTACTTTTTGAGTGGAATATAATTTATTTCTAATAAAATGTATAGCAATAAAAATTAAGGTATAAATTTTCAATATTACCATAAAGAGGCCATTACCATAAGAGCATAGATTAGTATAAATAATTGAAAATATTATTTTTTAATTATTACTCGACTTAATATATATATATATATATATATATATATATATATATATTTATAAATAATTGGTATTGAAATTATTATTGACAATTAATTCAAAGAACGAAAAAATTTTTAAATAAATTCAAAATTGAGCGGCGATATAAGTGATTTAGAACAACATTTTAAAGCAAAAGCTGTCTCTAAAAAATAAATTAGCAACATAATAAGATAATTTAATGAAAATATTTTAACAATATTCATTTTATATACTATTTCATTAAGTGAATAAACAAGCTTAATGAAGAAATTATTTTTACAAGAAAATTTTCAATATAAACAACATTTAAATCTAATGTTCAATAAATAAAAAAGTACTCGCTTATTTTGAACGTAAATGTTATAATGACAACATTATAAACATTAATTAAAGCATAATATATGGGAAAAGTCTGAATAATATAATTTTATAAATTCATTTCATTAAATCAATAATATTTTTAAAGAAATATAATGTATCTTTTATTTAATAACGAAATAAAATTCAATCTTTAATAAAATGACAAATATATTTTCCAATTATATAAATTTAAATTCTGATTATCATATTTACGTTGAATAATTCGCTTAATTAGGAAATCAATAGCTTTATTGAACGTTAAAAAATTTAATGGGAAATTGAAAAAGTATTAAAAAGTTGTAAAAAGTTTGTTTTAAATTTTTATAATTAGATAACACACGAATTTAAACGCGTAGATAAGCGATATATTTGGTCAGACATAATATAAACACAATATATAACTATAGATTAAAAAATGCAAAATACTTACACAAAAAGCAATAGCTAAAATAAAATTATTTATGAATTATTGCTATATTGTAAAAATTAATTATCACCCCAGTTTAAAAAACTAAATATTCTTTGCTGATATGTGTTCAATATATGTAAAATATTGATTTATTTATTTATATTAATATTAATCGTATATTTGTAGCCTATTGTATAAAACTTACATGTTTTATTTGTTATTTTATAGTTCAATTTTCTTGTAATTTAAACTATTTACAAATATCGTTTTTTTCTAATTAAAAACAATAAAAAATTACAATTATTCAATTATTAATTTTATGAGAATAATTTTGACATGTGCATACGAATACACGTATGCATGTGTGTGTATGTATAACTTTGTAAAAAAAATTAACTTCAAAAAATTATAAAAATCATGTTATTTAAAATGTTTGCATTTAATCAAATTCATTGAAAAAATCAATAGTAGGTGATTGAATTTATATAAAACAGAAAAATATTCTTCATTTTTTTCTTAGAAAGTTTAATGTTCCTATTTTTATCGCTAATTGATTTTTGTTTTACATTTCTTTGATCTAAAATCATTTGCATTATTATTATTGAAATATCTCATAAAATGTTTAGTAATAAAGATGATTGGTTGTGTTCAATTCTAAAACGATAATTCACGCTAAATAATAATTTCAATAAATTATTCTGTGAAAGATCGAAAATATGAATATTATGTAGAAACACTTATTCTTTACAATAACGTAAATTTTGTTTTGCTTTAATCAATAGTTTACTACTTTATTTGCCTAATTATTTAACTAATTTTTAATTTGGAAGGTTTCTTTATTTACTCAATAAAAATTACTTATCTTTTTTATTTATAATCATAATTAAAGAATTTTCACACATCTTTTTACGATAATTTCACACAATTACACAGCAAATCTTGTCGACTTAAAATTATTACAATACATATAAAGACGTATACATAGGTTAAACGATAAACAAACATATAAATATATATATATATATATATATATATTGGAAGTATAATTACTTATCATTTTTATAAAAGAATAATTTTATTTACCGAGTACAAATTTTGTATTCTCTTAGATATTGCAGGAAAATAAAAACTTCAGTCTCTGCATCTCTAATATTGATCCAATTGGCTCATTAGCTTTAGTAACTTCAACATCATAAAATTACCTACTTTATTTCTAATTATTAACACAACTGTCTAAATATAGAAATATTTTCTAAATAGAAAACAGTAAATAAACAAATTATTTCAAGACTATTATTTAGCTCATTCAGCTTCTCTTTTAGGTCCTTTCCTTCTGGCATTTGATCCTGTTGTTTTTGGTTTTGGTGGATTTTCCAGAGCATCTAATTCAACATCTGTCAATACATCCTTATACCAATCTTTACTGCAATTCAAATATAAATATTTATTATTTTAACGTAAAACAACATTTTTGTAGAATGCAAATATACGAATATGAAAAATTAAATATTCCTTAATTTTGTATTCCTTATTTAGACGATTAGGCATTAAATCTTCATGTTAATTACTTACTTATCTTAATCGATTACTTATCTCAGCACGTTTTTAAATAAAATTATATCAATTTTTTTACCATTTATCAAAATTCCATCTTTCTCTTTTAGTACATTTTTAAATAATTACTTTATTTATATTTATTATTTTAATAATTGGCATTTATAAAATTTAAAATCTTTTAGGTCGATAAAATTCAAATAAAGAGAGCATTTCTGCCTTGCTTAATAGAAATTAAATATTTTTATTTTAAAAGTACATCTAAATGTTCATGCAAATAATTTAATGAAAAGGAAACCTTATTCGAAGGCTTATCCGACCCTACTTTATGTAGTGAATTACGTATACCAAGTACATCAACTCAATATGAAATGTGAGAAAGTGTATATATATATATATATATATATGTCAGTATATAAATATGGCAGTATGATATAATATGATATAAAAAGCGATCATTATAATAAGTGGCGCGATAATATCCAAGAGTAGCATTTACCATTCTGGAATCTTACGGGCCCAGTCGCACTTGCCAGTTCGCTCGTCAAATGCCTGGCCAAGCTTGCAGCCACTTCGTCTTGGCGTTTCGCCGTTTATACATACGTAGAAGAATTGACAATCCTCTGCATCGGGATAACGTGGATGGGTGGCGGCTATACTCTCGTCAACTTTTGGGCAAGTGAAGTTGAAAAGCTCCCGGGATCCACACCCTTTTTTTTGAGCCTCGTCAGGCCAGTTGCAGATTCCCGTCTTCTCAGAAAAGACCAAACCATCCGGACATTTTATCATATTGAATTTACCTTCAACGCAGTAATAGAAAGTATTGCAGTTTGTTGGATCTTCATGGGCGAAGTAACCGTGCATGCGTGGACAGTGAGGAGTCGGTTTCGGAGTCTCTGCCAGAATAATGCAATTACATATTATTATAGGTGATTCCTCCTTTACATACATTCTATTTTTTTTTTTTGTACATAATGTTCAATAAATTTTAATTCAATACATTAAAGAGTTCACTGAATATTATTATTCAGACGGAAATTACGAACTATTTCTTAAATTGAATAAATATGTAAATACTTCAATATACCTATACTAAATACAATGAGAAATTCAAATGCTTTGCATTATTGTTTATAGCTATCATATTTCATAGCTTTTAATGCTTATTTTTATTTATAAAATTCACTAAAATTCACTAATTAATATAACATTAATAGTAATCAACTTTTAACTAAATATTTCAATTATATATAAAGCAATTTCCATTTAAAAATAAATAATAATAATCTATGTATACCTTAATTGAATTTGATATGTAATTAAAAAATTCATTAATATGTGTTAGGCTACTGATATTTTTACGTACATATTTTTGTATATACAATATTGCAATATCTAGTTTTTTAATTTTAAGGCTGAAAATCGATACATCGAAATATTATATAAATCACGAAATCAAAGAATATTCTTGGATTTATGAGTTTCAATGGTAAAGGCTTGTAAAACTGATTGGCTGCCAAGTTAAAATTACGGCTTACGAAGTTTGGATCTCTTGGAACAGTCAATGCCGAAAGGCAGGTCGCATTTCTCGTGCTGGGGACTAAAATCGTTAAAGACCAGACCATCGGGGCAAAGCTTTTCCATCAAGCTGCCATCTCGGCAATCGTAATACTTGTCGCACTGCTCTGCATCGGGAAAGAAGCCGTTCGGCTCGGGGCATTGATCCGACACCTCATCCTCATCGAACTCTTCAGCTTCCTTATTCCTCACGGTTTGGCGATTCGGCTGCGATTTGTAAAGCGCTTGCGAGGCTTTGCGTCGATTCTGTTCAGCAGCTTCTTCTTTACGTGATAGCGCTGAGGTCGTACCTGCATTAATCGTAGATTCACATATATATTTGTGTGTAAATATAAGGAATGAATGATAATGAAAAGGAAGAAGAATTGCAATTATTTACAACATATTTATATAAGAAATGAAGCTGAAACTTTGAATTGGATGTTTTAATAAATTGTTGTTGCACATTGAATAATGTCTGTATAGCAAGTGTACAAAAATTAATTATTTGTAAAAATAAAGCGGATTCAGTGATATATTACTAATTTTCATTTATTCAAAACTTTCATTATCTACATTCGATCAGTCGTATGTTTATTAATTATATTCCTGAAAAAGAATATCTTTTAGATAATGTGATTATATTCCATTGCAATTTATAAATTTTAACTTTTAGCTTTTGTAATCTCTGTGTTTAATTTATATTGGAATAATAAATTATACCCTGCGAGGGAATGTCGCCATAGTTTTTTTCATTTTATATAACACTATTTTTAAATTTAAAGACTATACGAGGTATAACTATATCTCATGAAATTTAATAAAAGAATTTTTTGCAATAATGTGATTTAACACATATATTGTTTCTATGTATTTAATCTATGTACGCAATATTATGTACGCAAAAAAGATTTAACACATATATTGTTTGACATATATAGTGATTTGACAATATTTTTTTTATCACATTTTCTGCAAAAATTATATTCCTATAGCAATTAATTATCTCATACTGTAAAATTTACATTTATATTACATGGAGACACTTTAAATTACTTTTGATTAATACATCAACGTTTCTTTCACTATTTAAATTCATAAACAATCATTATACAGTATAAGAGCCTTTTTTAAATTTTATTATTTTAAAATAAATATTATTATATGATTGACATTCAAAACTTTACATAAAGACGTTCTATAAAGATTTGATAAGGGTAAAAAAAAATTATGATTTTAAATTAATGAATTTAAATAAACTATTGTTCGATAGCTTCATACTTTTTCCGCATTATCTGAATATTTACTGATAAAAGAGAACAATATTTATGAAAAAACAAAAGTTAAAGAAATTAAGGTTGTTCCGAGTGTTTCGACTTACACTTACGACCTCGACATGCTACACGCATCCCTGAAAGAATGTACGCTCTGGTGTAGTTGACCTCGCGATGGAAAGAAAAAAGAAAGGTAATAAGAAATAAAAAAAAAAGAGTCCCAGAAGATATGGAAACTCGTGGAGAGGACCGGTTGCATATTTTGCGCACTTGCAAACTCGAAACTCCTGCTTGGCACGTGCGTTCAATGTTTCAATATTAATTTCCTAGAGGATTGAAATGATATTATTTTTTTCTTCTTTATTTAGAACATTTGCATTTTCTATATGGTAAGTGAAAATACCGTATTTTTAATAAAATCTATATTATTCAATTTGCGATATTTTCCTGAAAAGTTAAAAGATTTAATTTAAATAGAATCCATAGAAAAATTTTTGTGAATGAAAAGCAAGCAAATATAATTTATTTCGTGACTTTTTACGTGTAAATAACGAAGAAAAAAAAACGGAAGAAGAAATAATTAAACAAACATATTTATTAATAATTCAATAGTTGTCTAATAATTTATATACTATGGGTATACTTTAAAATAAGAAACTTAAAAAAATATTTAATTTTGCAAGACTCGGTTTCATTTCTTTGTAAATGATATATTTATAATGCCTATTAGTGATTAATTTGTTGTGCTTCAAAGAAATTGATTATTATATATTTGATAAAAGTAATTATGTTAATAATGGGAAGGAATACTATAAAAAATAATAACAATGCTTTTTATAGACATCAGAATTTTGAACTCAAGGTCAGGATAAAAAAGGTCGAGTTTCTTATACTTATGACAAGTTTTTTATACTTGCAATTTTATTCAATAGAATAATGAAATTTTCTATTTTTAGAAATTAAAAAAAAAAAAGAAAGTTTCATGAAATGTAAGTGATTTATTACATTTTGATAGCTTCCAGTCAAATGTATATCATGAAATAAAGAAAAAGTATGATTGTATGCTGAAAAATTTAGTCATATATTATAACTAATTAATTAAAAATAAACGGTGTAATTAATAATTTTGTTGTTTTCTTAGCAATAATTTTTCATTGAAAAATTGAAAATTTTTAATTGAAAATTTGTCAATTAATATATTATAATTCAATTATTGTAATAGTATGGATTAATTATATTTATAATGTTATAGTAATATCGTTTTTTTTTTAATTTTTCTTATAATTTTGCACATTTTAAAATGGAAAATTGGTATTTCATACATAGTTTTCACGACGTAAGAGAAATGGAGAATATTCCAAGCTAACAAAAGACTTTCGCTAATTTTATTTCGCCAATTGTTCAAAGAGTTCACGGTGCTTAATCTTATCATTCTGCGAATTATATCCAATTCGAGTATACGAATAAGCTTTCCCCAATTATGACAGAATTCACAGACATAAGGATACCTCCGTCCTTTACGAAATGTGGAGAAAAGCCTAACACGCTCGGTTTCCCGTTTTAGTACGTCTAATTTGCAATGCGACAAGTAACCCATGTAAAAGGTAAAGTTCAAGGTGAAAGCTTCTCCATCTCTCTCTTTATTTCCTTCTATTAAAAAAAATCTATATTATACATTGAATTATTTAAACTTATTATCTAAGATGCCGTTATTATTTTAATATTCTGCTATTGTATATATTACGGCTCATTTATATTTCATTCTAATGCCAAGCGACGACATAAATTTTATTAAATATATATGTGTAAAGGTATTTACTAAATCAGTAACAAGTAAAATTGTATAAGGTTTATCATATAAAATTTTACAATAAAAATTTGTATTATGTAATGTAATTGTAAATATTTTATCATAAATATTTTATCATAAAAATAGAAATATATCAATAAAAATTTCCAAAAAAATTTATGTATATATTGCTGCTTTTTACTAGCCCTAATTGTTCGATATTTATATGTAAATATACAATAAATAAAGTATTTAGGATACAGATCTTAATACTATAAGTTGTTACAAATAAGAATTCAAAGACGACATCAACTGATTATGTGAATGAAAATTAATAATTATTTACGCTTGTATAAAAACAAACATATATCTTTTATTATGATAGGAACATAATATGCTATAAATAATATGTTACCATGAAACCTATATTTATTTTGTTAATTAATAAATAATGTTTGATGTTGGTTCAAAATAATTAAAAAATATTTATGATACTTTAATTGAAAGAAAGAATGGACTGGTAATAGCTAATATTATTGGGCACGAAAAAATGTAAAAAGAAATGCTTTTCTCGATGACGTGCTACGAAGTTTTGATGGTAAAGTAGTGATCCGTGTTCGTACTCGTTGCTGTTATCCGCGAGAAAGTTGAAGAACGATAAAAAGCAGAAAGAACGCCAATACTCACTAAGAACAAGCAGGCAGCAGAGGAGAATCTCAAACTTCATGGTACCGTTGAATCTAGTAGCCGAAGAGGCAACTCGACGGCAATGGATAAATGATTGGCACAAGATCGATTCTAGCTGTAGCTAAAATTAAAAAAAAAAAAAAGTAACCAATGCCTTAGAATGAAGTTACAAGTTACACAGTTGAATACGGTTGTTCTGCCGAATGAATGTTTCAATCACAGGAGACTACAACTGAGTGTTCAACGGGACCTCGTGGGCCTTATATGCGTCCCCACTTACGGCCCCGAGTGAGTCGCAAGCACGGGTGTTGCAACTCATACACGCGCACGTTTATAACCACAGTATGGATATCGTGCGTTCATGACTATAAGAAAGGTTGCGTACAAAGAAGCTATGGATTATTGTTCTCACTTTATACTCTTTTTACTATTGCATCTGCACACATTATAAGTTCATTAAATGGCTTTGCTAAGTATTTGTTAATGATTCTTATTGTAATGGATGTTCTATTAAATTTCATTTACTAAATTTCCCTATTGAAATATATTATACTCTTACGATAAAATATTGTTTATTCCAAAATTTTGCCTTTAAACGTACACTTTCCTGAATTTTGAGATATAAAATATATTCAAAAGTTTTATCTTATTTTGATATTCCTTATGATTGATAAAAAAAGTATGTACACTAGTTTTAGATGATCAATAAATAAAAAATAAGATAATTATTTACAGTATTCGAATACATTTCTTTTGTAACATAATTTAAAAAGTTGACTATAATTTTTAAACAAAATCGGTGAATGCAGGTATTATCAATACAAATGTGTTAGAGAAATGAAAACGTAAATTATCCTTATAGTGAAAAACGTCAGTGAAAATTTCTTTAGAAATAGCTTGAAATTAAATTAAAATTAATGTCAAGTTTAAACGAATCCTATGAATATATATATATATATATGTGTGTGTGTGTGTGTGTGTGTGTGTGTGTGTGTGTGTGTGTGTAGATAAAACTTGAACTTTTGTGAAGAAATTCAATAGTAATTAAATAATTTGATTATATAAAGAAACGTATATAAAAAATTATGAATTGGTAACTACTACAATTAGAAGAATAAATAAAAACGTTAATAATAACGACATTAGTTATTTATAAATATAAAAGTTTACAATTTATTAATTAAACGCTGTTTTATTATTAGGCTGCTTTAAAACAGTGTTCAGGGTAGAATTAATAATTATAAACAAAATTTTTGTATAATTTATTAGCATATCAAACCTTGTGTAAAAGTTTCTTACAAATTAAAATAATTATTGGACATTTTTTTATAATGAATTCTTTCTAATTGCATATCAATAAATTAATCTACAATTGAGACATTACATAAAATTTTGATTTATCCAATATCATCATTAGATTATAGATCGACATTTTTTGTAATAAATTACGATCAGATTATCTTATTTTCTTTTTCGAATATAAGATAATTTATGTTATTATTTTACTTTTATTACTATTAAAAAATTATAAATTATCTTAGGTGTATAACAACTTACAGACTAATTAATGTTGTAAAGTAAAATTTTAAAAAGAAAATATAAAACTCAATATATATTAACATAAATCACCACTGTGAAATATTTACAATTTCTTACTTCTTGTAATTATTCATTATGAAGACAATCTTGCTATTACAATAAAAAGATAGAATTAATTATAATGAAATTTATTGAAATATATCCGTTAAGGTAACAAATAACGATTTAATATAGTATGTTAATGAATAAAATTAGATATTTTTTGTATTAAAAATGCATTTTCTTGTCATTATTATTACAACAAAACGATATTATGCAAAATATCAAATAAAAATAACACTTTTTCCTCTACAAATTCATGGACAATTTTTCAATTCTATATAGAAGTGTAACAACTACATACAGAAATAAAAATAGTTATTTGAAATACCAAATTATATTACTAAACTTTTGCATATAAATTTTTGACAATATAAAATTATATACTTATTTAACATATAGCTTAATTAGAAATACTTTAATTTGTTTTTATACTTTTAAAGCCTTCGCATACTAATTTATAAAAACAAATTCATATTATGTTTAATTGCATACTGCAATCTAGATTTAAACATTGTTATAATAGCAAAATAATAATGACGCAATAGATCATTTATTATATCAGAGTTTATTATCCTATGTAATCCTAAGTAACAAAACTATTTGACATAACTACATGAAACTAAATTTATAATATTTCTTTCTAATCAAAACACATGACAATATATATTTTTTATTATTCAATGTAGTTTATATAGCATTTTATAAATTTCATTTATATAAAAAATATAAATTAAATATCGATAATTTGCGATTAATTTTGGCAGAAAGTTAAAATATTTACCCATGTTTAAAAATATAAAAACATTCATTTTACTAAAATAATTAGAGCATCAACAAAAAAAAAAAATAGAAAACAAAAAATCAACTTAAATTTCATATATATTTTATTATATTTAATGAAATAATTTATATGAAAATTATATAAATGTTTTTGTTATTAATTTTTAAAATTAATTTCCGATATGTAATTTACACGCATATTTATGTAAATTAAAAGGGATGATATAAAACGTCTATATAAACGATTTTGCGTGCATATAATCACAATTAAAAAGAAAGAAAAACAAATATCTCTATTTCACAAATAATAAACATAATTTTAATGATCTATTAAAATAAGCAATATTTTTCAAATAATTGATACTGACAAATTAATAGAAGACATCTCTTATATTACCTATAGAATAGACGTTAAAATTTTTATTAATAGTTAAATAAATTTATTATAATATATTTAATATTGATTTATATCAGCTTAATTATAGAAAAAAACTATGAAAATACATTAAAATATGTTTTTAATTTATTATACTTTTATCTATTAATAAACCCATTTCATTATTAGGTATACTATTCTGAAATGAGTTTATATATTTATTTTATATTCTATAATACTTTTATTTATCAAAATATTAATAAATTCTTTTATTTTTTCCCCTAACAATTCATATCCCTCATGTGCCTTAATGAATATAAAATCCTATATGGCGTATTTAGTGAATTGTATCCCCAAATTTGACTGCATTTCAGCAAGTCTACTTTTGCTTAAATACATGATATCTGTAGAATATAAAATAAATCTTTAACCCGTCGAAATGTTTTCATTTCGTTTTCTTAAATTATCAGTATATAGTCATCGTAAAAATCTTACTTTATTGATAAAATCTGATAGTATTTTTGAATATTTTCTACTTTAAAAATAATGCTGCATTGGCAAAGTGTGTTTATATTTAAAAGAAAACTATACATCTTTAGTTAATAAAATATAGGAACAACGTATTAATATAGTATATATCATTTATGAAGAAATTGATTAAAACAATCTAAAAGTCATGAAAAAATGTATGTGTAAGATATTTTATTAGTATTTCGGAAATTTTTTACAAACCTAATAAAATGAAAAGAAAAATTAATAAACAATTGTATAAAGTATATTTTTCTAGTATAACACGATATACTGTTTAATTAAGTACTAAATACATGTGATTGCAAAATACAGATAAATCTTATTATTTAAAAAATATAATAATATTCGCAGAATATAAAGATACATTTTTTTAAAAATTTTCACTTATAATACGCAAAAGTTTAAATAAAAAAATTAGACAAATTAATACGCTCCATTAGATAAAAGTATTTTAAAATTTAATGTTTTTACAAAAATGACATATTAGTAAAATATAATCAGCAGCTTTATCCGTAAATTTTATCTATATCTATCCGAATATTTATCTATCAATATTTTTAATAAAATAATATTTTATAAACATCAATAAAATTAATGATAAATTTATTGTTGCAACCTAACATAAAATAATTCAATATAATAAAGTGTTAAACTATCATTTTTGAAAATAAAATTCTGCATTTATTAATTTCTAGTATACGTAGTTAATTTATAATGTAACAATATATTATAATTTAGCTAATAGATTACCTTAATTTGTAATAAATTCATGAAAATAAATTAACAAATTATACAATAATAATTATATTAGTAATACAATAACTTGATAATTAATAATTAATGATACAAAAAGAAGAATTGGTATATTAATATATTATATAGTATTTTAGTATTTAGACGCGATGTGCTTGAGAAAGTCTATGTATTCGTATAGATTATTTTCATGAAAATATATCTTTTAATGTGTGTAGCATTACATATATTTGTACAATGTATTTAGAAACTTCATATATGTTTAAAGTAAAGCGTCACTTAAAATTTAAAAATAAATAGTGAAATCAAGTATAATTTAAAATTATTTTTTAAATTTGTGTATATGATAGAAATATAAGTTCCGTGTTATTAAATATTATTAATGTTTGTAATTGCATATATGGTACAGAATTTTTTCACTACAAAAAAACTATAAGTTATAAATTTTATACTTATTGAATGAACGCTAATATCAATTTCATTAATACATAAAGTTTTTTATGATTGATTTCAACATTCTCTAATCATTAGAACGTAATCCGATGATGGACTAATAATTAACTATATAAAAAGGATACGAATTGCTTGTAGCAAAAATCTAAAAAAATTAATCGTATAATTTATAAGAATATTTTTAAATCAAATACAAATTAGTAAAACAACAGACGCAAAAAATGTCAAATTGTCAAGTGCTCTCTACAATTTTGTTTTACATTATATATAATTAATCTATTTTTAATTTTTTTTACTCTAATGCATATATTAAATTAGCTATACAACTATTTAATGCATATATTATTATATGTATTAAGAATAAAAATTAATAATATAGTTATCGAATAGGGACCTTATTTTCATATGATTCTTAGATACAATTTTTAGAATAATATTTACCAAAACGACTTTCACTGGTAGCATATATTAAACCTGTTTCTGTCATTATTTTCATCCGTAATATATATTTTTGATGGCATTAGTCACAAACAACTTTATCAAAACTAAAAATATCATATATTTCTTTTCATATAATCAAAGGAATGAAAAAAATGTGAATGTAATTATAAATAAATATAATTTTAATTGATATTGGAATTATTATAGAAAATTTGCAAATTCAATAGATATTGTTGTAGAGGAGTTAAGTTAAATCTTTAAAAATCGACTTATTCCAATATTTCATCAATTATTTGATAATGAAACAATTCAGCTTACATTTTTATATTATAGATTTCAATTAAACGCCGTGAATTAATTAATTGTAAGCTTCATAAAAATGTTCATATTAGTAATATTACTTCTTTATTGAATTCATTGAGATCAATTGGCAAAATGAAAAACACTCACAAGCGCAATAGTATAGACAATGCAGATCCACATTATTTTATATTCAATATCATAACCATTGAAAATCGAGCATGAACATACGGTTCTTTTAATTTTAATATCTACTCGTTTATTAAAGCCAAATACGTTTTATAGTTACTTTATTTTACTTTCCACTACCGCTTATCATTAAATCCATTACTATTATTATTATTATTATTATTGTTATTGTTATTATTATTATTATTATTGTTGTTGTTATTATTATTATTATTATTATTATTATTATTATTATTATTATTATTATTATTATTATCATTATTATTATTATAACTATAATAAAATATAATAAGCTTTGTATTGATTATGATGATATTCAGTAGCGATAATAAAATTCAAAATGTAAAATAAAAAAAGTCTTGAACATGTAAATGGTTAAATGAATTTGTACGCACGTTATATATGAACATACATATGAAAATATTGTATTTAATATTTGTGAAGAGTTTATCATTGAATATCAGGCATATTATTTATTATATGACGAGATTATTTGCATTAAAAAAAAAGTCTTCAAAATTGAAAAATTAATAATTTTTAAATCAACGTACCTTAAGAATTTTATTAATTAAATCAATATTAAGCAAATCAATGTAGTTTAAATTTTTTCAATATTTGCTTATACCGGTTATTAATACGCATCTTATCATTCGACATATATTTATATTGGATCGTCACGTTCCCTCCCACCTCCCACCTATATTTACTGAGAATTCACATTGTCAATTTACTAATTCCTGAATCATCTAATGACATTATTGCAATTTCATTATTATCATCATCATCATCATCATCATCATCATCATAATCATCGTCGTCGTCTTCGTCGTCATTATTATTATTATGATTATTATTATTATTACAATATATCACATTATGTAGTTGTGTAAACGAGAGAAGAGTATACAATATCGACAATTAGTATAGGTATGACGAGATATGGCCTAAAGAACCGGGTAGTAAATGTATGTAGGCGAGTGTAGAAGCACGCGCGCATCGCACAGCTGGAGCATAGGTACGCACGCACGCACGCACACAACAATGCGCCTTGCCATAGGCACGGCAGAGACGCACGAGCCGTAAGAAATTTCCAATTGTTCTTTCCAACGCTCCGGACGAAACCGCCGTTTAAGCGTACGCGCCATTACCTCAAAACCATAAGACAATCATTTCCAGAGAAATTATTATTCTTAAATTTGCGTCAGAATAGCGAATGAGTGGAGATGGAGTACCGTGCGATTAGACGAAAAGTACGGACAAGACAAATGAGGGCAAGAAAAAGTAGTCGGACCATCGGGTTAAAGCAACATCAATAACAAAATTGTCTGTCTCAACTGTAAAATAAAGTCGTCGAGTAGGGAGGAAGGAATAGAGTTATAAGGAGTCGTAGCGTAGCCGTCCATACGGTCACAATCTTCCATATAAATTCATCCGAACGAGTCGCCATCTTCGTGAGGCGTCCCTAAGCTGAAAGCAGCCGCTGCCTCCCTCTGTCTCCTCGAGAATGCTCAAAGCGCCATCTCGAACATTCGCCGCCGTCGCCTCCGCTCTTTTACCCTGGGAGCAGCAAGTTCGCGGCGAACGATAGGCGTGGGTCAGGAGTCGGGAGCGTCGACGCGGCGCTGCAGAGCCGAAATCTAGTATATCGCTGCAGTCGCGTCATCATCGAATGTCGGCCGAGAGAGAGCGAGCAAAGGAGCAAAACCTCTCCTCGAGTGGTCAATCGAAAGCAGCCAAAGCGAGAATATCATTCCGGCAAGCGCTCCACAGCCGCTAGAGCGATATAACTTGTAACCGTGCGGCGTGTCGTCGTTGGTTGCTTGTTGAGTCGAGGAGCTGAGAGAGGAGCGGCGCGCCACCAGCAGAGGAAAATAAGCAGCAGCAGCAGCGGTAGCGGCAGCGGCAGCGGCAGCGGCAGCAGCAGCAGCAGCAGCAGCAGCAGCAGCAGCGGCGGCGGTGGCAGCGGTGATATTGACGACGACGGTGACAACGACGAGGACGACAACGACGACGACGACGACGACGACGACGACGACGACGACGACGACGACGACGACGACGACGACGACGACGAGGACGACGACGACGACGACGAGGAGGACGACGACGACGACGACGACAAAGACGAAGGCAACGACCACGACGACGACAATAACAGCGGGAGCAATAGAAGAGATAGGAGTAGCACAGTGTACGGAAAACTCGCTAGGAAAGTCACTCCCGTCGTGTGCAACGCCTCTAAACCAAGGATCCTAGAGCACGAGAGTGGAGTAGCAGCAGGCGGCGCCATTTAACAATTGGACTTTGTTTATTATCGCTTTACCGGAGCGGCGACGGCGGCAGCGGCGGCGGCCGTCGAACGGATAACTCCGTTGCCGCGTCCTGCTTCCACCGACTCCTTTTCTCGCGCTCGTTCAGTAACTGCGCTTCCGATATTATAATTGCCGACACCGCGACTGTCGGCGAAGGGAAGCTTACTCCAGGAGAAAGGCTGCTGTCGAGGCAAAGTGCGTAAAGAATTCCCGGTGCGCGGTGACTTCCACTCCTAGCTCCGAGAATATTAAATATTAAAATGGAGAACAGACCGTCGCCGCTGCGCTCGAGGCGGGTCTGTAGATTCTGCCTGACAGAGAACGAGCCGCTGAGTTTTATTTATGACCGCGAGCTGAGCAAACCCTTCCAGGTGCCGCTTACCCTGCAGATCATGTCCTGTGTCGCCATCGAGGTAATTAATTATCCTCATACCTAGCCTAAACTTTGCACCTCATCTCATCTTATATACCACAAATTCCCGCTTTCCTTTTTCACCTCCTTGCTATATACAGTTATATTTTTTATACATTTACAACATATATTTTTACATTTTACCTTAACTCCAAACCGTTCTTTATCTTACGTTTTCATATGTATAACTATAGACTCGCAGAGCATTGATTGGATAGATAAAGCAGTATGCTAATCATCTAATTTCTTCTAATCCAAATTTCTCATTGTTAAAAGTAAATGAAATTTCTATTAGCTATAATTATACAATTGCTGATGTAGAATAAAATTCTATATATACATTGGGCTTCGATGAACACATACAACTCAATGAAATAAATGCACTTAACATTAAAATTGTTTTTATTTATTTATTTATTTTTTTAATACAATTACATACTTTTACAAGGGTAATTAATAAATTCAATATTGCTACTGTTTCAATGTATTAAATTGTTTACATAAAGGTAAATCATTGCAAATATACAACGTACTATTTATAATTTACAGATGTTTAAGGTAAGAAATAAATGTAGTATATAAATTATTTATTTACATTATACTACATATATATATATATATATATATATATATATATATATATATATATATATATATATATATAAATATGTTCAAAGTATTTATCTTTTGTTTGTATTGTTACTTTCTACTAATTATTATCATTTGTTTTGGAGTATTGGAATTAAAATTTGTTTATTTATAATGAAAATTATCATTTTTATTGAATATTATAAATCAAATGGGTAATTAAAAAGAAAACATCAACAAAACGATACAGTTATCAATAAATTTTTTGAAATTTATACGTACAAATAGATAATACTAGTAGTTGCTTAAAAGTAGTGCTTATGATAATGAAGTTATCGTCTTTACCGTGTGTGTAATACCATATTCTTCTTTATCATATGCGTAGGGAGATTTTTTATATTAAATTTATGAATTTATTTATAAATCATATAAAAGAATATTATTAGCATTGCAATATTATCATAAATCACTTTACTTTAAATATTATCATAAATAAATTCACTTTTTATAATTATTACTATTTATTGAAAATATTATTAATATAATAAATATTTTTAACTAGTTATTAGTATGAGACTTAATCCATTTTTATTTTTAATTTTTAATGATAATTGAAATTTTATGTTTTAATCGTGTTATAATTTATTCCATATCTCTTGTGTACTTATATTTTATTTATTTTTCTACAACTATTATCAATCTCTTTAATTATGAAAATAAGTTTTTCGTATGTTACATGAAATGAGATAGAAATAATTAGTGGATATTTTATTTAAGGTTTATTCTGCCGATGGAATGCCACAAATGATTTGCACAATGTGTCGCTGGAATCTAGATCGATGTTATAAATTTAAACAACAATGTAAAAAAGCAGATGAAGCCCTACGTGCCTATCCAATATCAGGAGTTCTACGAAGACCATTCTCTCCGATAACAAATGATCCCCCTGAAATAAGTAACAAACGAAATCTAGAATCTAGACCTACAAATGAACAAGTAAAGAAAGTTCGATTGGATAATGGGGACAGAGAGCGACGAGAAACAGCTCACTCTAGTGAGAATAGAATTTATAATAAAGAAATATTTTATACAACCTGTTCGGTACAGCCTAATTAAATATGCAATAATATAGAATAATCATATTTATCTGTTTGTTTACTAATTTTATTGGTAGTCGTAATAATTGCAAAAAGACCAAAATATTCTTTACAAATATAATTATATCGACTGGCTGGCATTCTTTCAATGAATTCTATCTAAATTTACAGGTCAACGACAGACAGAAACTCGTGCTGAAAAGCAGCAGCGAGAAAAGGAAGAACGCCGTGATCTCTATGATGAAGAACAAGATGCTGGCAGTGAAGGTGATAATGAATCCAACGATGTTAAAGATGACACAAAGTTGGAGCCTGGTGAGATTAGAGTACACGCTTGCAATCAATGCGACCGAACCTTTCCCCTCCTGCAGTCTCTTCAATTGCATGTACAACGTGCACATCGGGATCGCGATTATAAGTGTACTGAATGTGACCGTATGTTCTTCTCTAAATACGATCTGACGAAACACATGGCTACACACTCCGAAGAGAAACCCTTCTCATGTCAAATTTGTCAGAAACAATTCTCCAGAGCTAATTTACTGCAAAGACACGAGAAGATTCATAGAGAAGAGCTAAGATATGGCTGTCCGCACTGTGACAGAGAATTCTTCACTACAGAAGAATTAGAGAAGCATGAAGAAGCTGTACACAAAGCTGTCAAACCTTTCCAGTGTAATATTTGTAATAAGCGCTTCACTTATAAACAAGGTATGCAGCATCGAATTCAAACATATTTTTCAAGATTTTAAATAATAATAAACAAAAAAAAAATATATATATATATATATATAATACACTTTCAATATTTATCATTAAAGCATCATATTAGAAACAATTAATTTAATTTTTCATATGAATTCTCTATTTAAATATCGTCCTTAAATTACAAACTAGATTTTTAAATTATTAATTTAAACGCTAATTTCACGTCTATATTATGCACCGACATGTGTAATTCGTTAATGCAATTCATTATACTTTAATTAATTAATTTCTTAGCGATCATAGAGATTGATGGCATACGATAATAAATTTTAGAAGCCTTTAATGTAAACATCTATTAGCTTAAGATATTTATTCATATTTATTGACCTCAACTGTTTCTTACACTCTCAATCCAATCAAGGTTTGGAACGACACGAGATGTTGCACAGCGAAGACAAATCGTTTGTCTGTGAATACTGCAAAGAAGCTTTTCGTACGAGTACGAAGCTCGCAAGACATCTGACAACCCATGCTGGTCATCGACCATACCTTTGCAAACTCTGCCCTCGGACATTCCTACTCTCTCACCATCTAACTCGCCATATGCGTAGTCACTCGGTCGAAAAGCGTCATCAATGCGAAGACTGCGGTAAAGCCTTTAAGCGCAAGGAGAGTCTAGAAGTCCACCAATTGACTCACGTGAAGCGTACTGGAATGGCCCTAACCTGCGATGTATGTCAAGAGTCGTGCCGTAATCGGGCTGAGTATGTAACCCACATTAAGCAGCACATAGAAGCAGGTGAGAAAATGGGTCCCGATGGCTTACCACCTGATAACAAAGTAAAAATCGGTGACACTGAAAGTGATGAAGAGGAGGAGGAGGAGGAACAGTACTCGGATGGGGACGATGATTATGAGCCGCCAAGTTCGTACGTCTATTCGAAAAAGCTGCAGAAAGCAGCCAAAAATAAGGTCGAGAGCGAGGAAGATCAATTAGAGAAGGAGGACAAAAAGGAGCAGGTGGTCTATGTGAGGGGGAAAGACGGAAATGTTATGAAGAAGACGATCAAGACTTTAATGCCAATTCAGCGTAGAGGTGTGGAGCAACTACAGGAAGTAAAGCCAAAGACTGCTGGCAGTCCACAAATTATAACTCCAAAACAAACAAAGCAAGAAGAAACGCAAACGCCACAACCTATTCAAAAAGGCAGGCTGGATGAAACAGAAGCTCAAGTTCAAAAAATCGTTGCCTCTGTTTTTAAAGAGCATAAAATACCACTGAAACATCAAGGTTTATTTTATTCAATATTTAATAGTCTTTAAATAGCCCATCATTAAAATTTACTACCAAAATTACTTTCTTTATGTTCTTTATAATTCTTTAATTTAAATGAAATTTATAAGTTTTACATCATAATTGCATAGTTTTAATTTAATTTGAAGGTCCTGAACAAAGTAAGGAAACACAGCAGGTTGTAGTGCGACAGGGTTCTCAATCAACAGTAGCACCAACTATAATCAAAGAAGAAAAACTTGACACACCACTTACCACTCTCGCCCCAAAAAATGTTAACACTGTTAAGGTAATTAAAAGAATAGTCGTTCGAAAGCCAATGGGCAGTGGAGACTCGCCGATTGCTGTGACAACTCCTGTCAAAGAGCTGGTTCAGGAAGCCGTAAATGCCTCTGCTGCCCAGTCATCTCCATCGACTTCTGCGACACCAGGTCCAAAGGTACACATTGACATTTCTTATAAACATTAAACGTATAATTATAAACAATAATGAGACCAAAGTAAAAATAAGCTAGTATCATTTACTTACATATATATATATATATATATATATATATACATATACTTTCATTCGTACATATTCTGTTATTTAAATAATTCCATACAATATATCAAAACTTAATAATAAAATATTTTCAACAATGCACTTCTATGAAGATTATCAAGAGAGTGATAGTTCGTCGAATTATACGTCAAGGCGATACAACACGCGAGGTCATCATGAATCCTGACGGTACTATCATTGATCCGGCAGAACTTGCAAAATTACCTACCGGAAATGTGGTGAAGCGTGTCGTCGTCAAAAAGCCATTGGACAAGGGACAGAATATAGAATCAATGCTGCAGTCCGCAGACGCTAAGCGTATTATTAGGATGGCTGAAACTGGCGAAGATCTTGCCAAAGGAAGTACCACAGTAACAGTGCCAAAAATGATTACTCAGGTTCAAAGTGTGGTTGAACAACAACAGAAAAAAGTAACTAAGGATTTAATTATCATAGGCAGTATATATAAACGATGTCAGACTATTAATGATAATATACTTATATGCTTATGACAAGAATAATTATATAATCATCGGCCATAAATTTACCATCACTTTCAACTAATTTAAATCATATCTTTCATTTTTCAAAGTTTAAATATAAAGATCAACTTTAAAAATTATACTACTATTTTAACATTTTTATATCGATTTTAAATCGAAAGCTATGCTTATTATTATAAATCATAAATTGCTATTTATACCGATTTCATTCTATTGATAGTTGCAAATAACAAAAAATATTATAATGGTAATATTTGGAGAATATATTCTTTATAATAAATTCAAGGAAAAGACATTGTATTAAAGAAAGAAAAGATTTCAAATATATAATCTAATTTATATAATATTTAATAGAAAAATTTAAGTGAAAAATTAATGCAATTAATTAATAATAAATATTTAATATATATTCAGAATTTTTGGAGAAATACCAATGAAATTTAATAAAAAAATAATGTCCATATTTTAGGTAATTATGAAAGAGAAACTCGAACAACTGGAAAAACGAATTGAGCAACAGCGCTTAAAGATAGAGGAGCTCCAGGCTCGGAAGCAGCAGGGATACGAAGCATGTGACGAAATGGTTCCAGAGAGTCGGAGGATGAGCAACAATTGCCCCTAAAGCGTGTTTTTGTTAAGCGAAAGCAAAGTATATACGACGAGGAAAAAGAATACAATGACGATAGCTGCTCTAAAGAAAAGGAATACACAGAGGAATCTTCTAGTGTAATTAATGCTATAAATTCTAAAGAGGAATTATCCCACTCTTCCACGACATTTGAGGAAAAGTTGGATAAGGCTGTTAGCTCTACGAGATCGCTCGATGAAGCCAAAATCATTATCATAAAGCCCGAAGAAAATCCTTCAGATGTCGATGAAATGAGCAGAGAACTTTGCAACATTCTCGATTCAACAGAATCGGTTGTGAAGATGCAAGAGAATGTCCTTAATAATTTGACGCAGGTGACATCTATTGACGAAGTATCTTCTCATAAAACGTATGCAGAAGTCGCTACAGAAGCTGCAGAACAGGAAGAGGAAAGGTTGGAGACACCGAGTACGACGATGATTGAAGAGCCAATTGAACAAGAGGAAATCGATGGTGAAGTGGAACAAACTCAGGAGCAGGTGAACCATTGCAACGAAATACTCTAAGCATTTTTAATGGGCCTGCGGATGCATAATGTATTACTGATAAATATCTATAGTAAATGAAGAAAAACTTTCAAATGTATTTATTTAATAACAATAACATAAATGAAATCTTTCGCATAGTTTTCTTAAAAATAATTTTTCTATCTATTTAACTTTTATGTTAATTATTTGTATTGTAATTTTATTATGTGCTCTTTTATAAAAGTAAATAGTCTCGTAGTAAATAAAAAAATAGACTATGTACATTTAAATGTCAATTTACTTCTTACATAACATAAATGCATTCTGAGAGTATTTCTTTCTTTTTTTATCTACATTAAATTTAGATATGGATCCTATTCATAAAAAACCCTAAATGTTTAATTTTTTTCTTAATCTCTTATTTTGTAGTATACTATTTATATACATTTAACTTACTGCTTTTTGCATCACTGCTAAATTTCATAATCAGCACTTTGTGATGTACTAATTTTATCGTGCTTTTTTATTTTTAATTAGCTCTCATCAAAGTAGATCAGCTTCTTAATATTCTGTGAGTAATTATTTGTGTTAATTATACTATTTGCTTAAAATTTTAAGCCTTAAAAAATTTCTCTTTGATTAATTATATTTCTTGTAGTGAACATTTTTTCTTTTTCAATGCTTTAATATTGAAACTTGTTATGCTTTATGCTTAATATGATTTTGTGCCTCGTTTTCAATATATTGATTTATGGAAAATGATGATAATATGCATATTAAACAATAAAATTTCTAAACATACTGTAACAATATGCTTGTTTTAAATTGGAATGATATTTAATTGGGATTTAAATGATTTCTGCTCATTTTATATTAATAAGACATATTTTAATTTGATTACCATTGGTAGTTAAATTCAATTATTAAACGAAAGTGGCCAAACAAAAATACTCTTAATCCATTAATATTAAATAAAGTCAAACATATTCAATAAAATATTCAATGCTTTATTTAGTTAAGTAATCGTTTTGAAAGCAATAAAGATTTTTTTTTTTTTAAATGTTTTCTATTTTATAATAATAATAATCTTAAATCTTGTATTTTAAAGAAAAATGTTTAAAATTATATAATTATTTCTATAATTTATAAATTTAATTTTACAAAAATTTTGTTAATCCAAATTGTGTATTTTCAATTAGTATGACTTATGAAAAAGTAGGATTTTATATGTCGAATTCTTTTACAAGAGTTAGTAATTTGTAGAATGAAATGAATTTTATAGTATCTCACTTTATTTTCTTTTCATCTTTTTTTCTTTTTTTCTTTTTTACTTTTTAAATATATAATACGATTGTAACAAACCGTATAAAGTTGCATGATTTATAAAGATTATTCACTTTGGATATATGTATATATATATATATATATATATATAATAGTAGTTGTCCTAGTTAATCAAAGCTCGGGTTTAATAATCTCGTTTTGTCAATAAATTCCAAGGTTGAAGAAGAGGTGAGCAGCCAGCAGGATCCGACACTAAAAATCGTCATTACACAGTCGGACGAGAATGGCGTGAAACTCCAATTTGAGGAAGCACCGGAAGAAGTAAATCAAATAGAAGTAGTTGAAGATACAGGGATCGAGAGGACAGAATCGGGTTTGTCGTCTTTAAGTACGCAGGTACTCGGTGAGTCGAGCGACATGTTTGAGACGTCGGAGACAGCAATGGATGTAGAAGTGGTCAAAAGTCATGAGCAAACAAACCTTGACGAATCCGTTATTGAACTTTCGGCCACAAATGAAACAGTCAATCTGAATGAAACGACGGATAGCAGAGATAGCTTAGAAGACAAGCTTTCACAAATGGAAGGTTAGCCCCAGAAATAAGTAACGAAAAAGATTTTGTAAAATAATTGGAGAATGAATCCTTTGCTCATTATTATAACTTTCGGTGAAATTTCGCTATGCGAATTAACGGCTCGCAAGAGGAATCTTCTCTTCCATTGGCTTATTTATGCGAGCTGTTTTATGATTTTTAAGAATTGTTTTTTATTTTATTGTATTATGTCGATACACGTACATCATGGGGTCAGCGGTATTGCGTGCATGAGTATCGTTAAGCAGCAAATGGATTTATGGACGATAAAAAGGATTCATTAATGAAATAATACTTTTGCATCCCCTTAGATTAATAATTCTATCTTTTTCGACAAGAATTTATGACTGTATCAATCATCTCGTACTTTGTGTGGCATTATTGTATTTTTCTATCAATTCTTTAAATCTACTGCCTAAAGGCTTATATAGAAGCAAATTAAAATAGACAAAAATGATGTATGTAGCCAAAGTTATATAACAATTTTGTTTATATTAAGAGCAAAGAATCTTAAATTTTATATTAAGTCGATTATTAAATAACGTTTATTGACTAATGCACCCTCAATGCCACACTTAATGGAGATGACGCTGAATCCGTGTATGAAATAGTTAATTAATAAAACCTTGTACATAGCTGACCATTCCTTTCAGAATGAATTTTATATAAACGTTACTCGTCTATTATACCTGTAAGAACTTATAAACTTAATTTTCAAAAGAATATATAGAAAGCCAAACGTATATACATACAAATAAGAAGAAAAAAAATTATTTATGCTCAAGGGGATAATGTAAAAAATTTTATATTTGAGAACGAATATTAAGATTTTTTACAGTTATTGTATTATACGGTCGTTAAAATTGTATTATTTTTACGATCTTAATTGTAATACATTTTGAAAAATATATTCTGTAATAATATAATTGATTTATATTTATCATGCTTATCACCATGTAATTGATTTTACTATATAAAATTAGAAATTTAAATAATTTTATTTAAATATTTAAATTTTTTTCATAAAAATTGGTTCTTAATATTTATAATTTATTATAATAATATTAGACTATAAAAAAAATATTTTTAATTAATTTTATACACAATACCTCAGCATGAAAATAAGGCTTTAAGTAAATGACGAGTCATTGGTATGATTGATAATGTCAGCCAAAGAAATCGTCGGAAAAAAAAAAACTAAAATCAGTTTTAATTAAATGCACACGGCTATCTCATTATCTATAACGAAACATTTTAAACAAAATTTTATAATATAATTAATGTTTTTTAAGTTACGAAGGTTGCTTTAATATATATTGAATTTACCATATTGTATGATTTTATTACAAAATAGATCATTCATTCACTTGCGTTTGTGTAACAAAAGTTTCTTAAAATGTTTAATTGATTGTAGGTCATGCGATAGCTAGCTATATGTAAAACATGTAAAAACTTTAAATCGGTTAAACAAAAATAGTTTTTTATTAATTATAATAAAAAAAATCGTGAGGAAATGCTACTAAAGGTGATGGCCTAAATCATAGTTTTGAAAGTTTAATAATGTATTTTTTAAGATTTATACTTACAAAGAGTATGTAAATGTTGTCGATGGAATTTATTTAATATTTTGATGACCAGTAAGAAAGAGAGGTTCTATAAATAGTATCTTGATGGTTGAAACACTTAAGGAAGTTTATTCTAATACGATAACCAACAATTTAATATAGGCTTTAAAGTTTATTTAAAAAAAAAAAAAAAAAAAAAAAACAAAAACAAAAACACAAAAACAAATATTTTCTTTTATATATCTTTTTTTAAACATACACAATAATAATACAATTTTGTTATGAAATAAAAAACATTATGGTGTATTTCAATATGTTATGGTCATACAAAAGTTTCCTTTCAATAATTTATTTTCATGTAAAATGATGTACGAAATTTCAAAAAAAAATTTCTGTAAATCAAATCATAATTACGTTTATAAACTCTGTATTAAATACAAAGTGTGGTGTGTACGTATGGAAAAAGGTTTTTTAATTTTATTCCTCTCATATCTTAAAATTCTTCTATATATTTTAATATAGTATCGTTCTAAATTGCAAAAATTTATCACATTTTTTTAATAACGACAGACAAATGTAAGATTTACTTAATTAAATTGGAGTTATTAATGTTTTAATTAATTACTTATAAATTACTTAAATAGCTTTTTATGTTAGAATGAAAGGTACAATGTAATTTATTTAAAATATATAACATTTACTATAGTACATTAAAACTTGGAACGCATGTTAGAATAAAACAAATATGATTAATAGGTATAAAAAAAAAAAAAATGAGTATATTAGTAAAAACTTATTTACGAGTGAGCTTAACATATAAGTTTAATAAATAAAATTTTACAGTATTTAACACTTATAATGCTATAATGTAATATTGAACATAATTGATTTTTATGATTTATTTCTAATGTAATAAAATGCTTATCAAACGTAAAATTCATATAATATTGGTTTTGTTAGAAGTTCAAGCTAGTAGAATAAATTATAAATTTAATTCCTTATTTGAACTAAATAATTAAATTAACAATATAACTATTATAAATGAAATCAATAAAAAAAAAAAAAAAAAAAAAAAAATGCCATTTCACATAAGAAGAATAAATAATAAAACATGTGCTTAGAATTAAAAATAAAACTTCCTAGTTGATACATTCATATATGCAGGAGTGAAGCTCAAAATCGAAAGACTTAAACAAATTGGAAGAACAATTTCCATATACAAATTTAAAAATTGTCCTCCCAATGTACATTCAAATGTATGGTATACTACATTCTCATTGCATTATGGTGCATGAATTATATTACTTTAATCCTTAGAAATTGCGCAAAAATTGTATAAATGTTTGTAAAAGACAATTTTGTATTATTTAAAAAACATTATTAGGCTTATGTTTTTTTCTTTGATTCATTGGAATATGTACCAAGTGCTGTGAGATTCATTAATTTATTTCATTTATACAATTTCAAAATTTACTTATACATAATATTTTTAACGTAATGTTATATTGATTGTTACAATTCATTGAGCTTACACAGAAGTAATTATTTCGTACAAAATTCCTTGTAGTATTTCGCATAATGAATTTATAATGAAGCTAAACAGATCGGATGATTTGATTTAAAAATTGGATATTTTATACCTTTCAAATTTCAAATAAGTAAACAATTATATTTTAACATTTTTCTCAAAGAAAAATTATTCTTTTCATATAATATGACCATAATACTTGGGTAATAATGTTATATACATACGTGCAACGTTACATTATAAAATGCAAATTTATTATAATTTGTCGTAATGTCGTTATTATTGTGTCGATTATGATAGCACGTAATTGTTGCATCGACTATTACATGAACAGATATTTCACAGAATAAGAAGTAGACTTAATTGATAAGATTGTTTGTTTTAAATACCATTGATATTGATCGATTTTGCGTGTTTACAATTTAAAAAGCATTCACTTAAAGCATTCATTTGAAAAGTTATATCGTTGTAGTAAAGAAAACTTTACAGATATAGAATGAACGTTGTAGATATAATATTTTAATTATTATTTATAGTAAAAATACTTTATATTATAGTTAAGTAATATGAAATGGTAATATTCAAAAACATAATTAGTTTTAAATTTTTTAAATATCGACTTCTTTATTAGATTCATGTAAATGTACTTATGTACGTTGTGAATTAAATGTACGAAATACAAATGCAGTTAATTGAATCGAAAGTACCTTATAACGGTGAGAGCAAGTTATCGATAAGCGAGTGTTTTCATTTTATAAACACCATAATGAGAATTCAACGTATTGCAGAATTCTAGTAATATTTGGGCAGGTGTGTGAGTCAGTCACGCAAAGTCGACGATTGTCGAGAAAGCAAGAGGAAGAAAAGGAATGAGGCAAGAGAAACAAAGATCGTTGGGCTTCGGGGTTAAGGTGATCAAGCGGGCTGTGATCTCTTTCCGCTGCTGAGTCGATGGAGCTGCAAAATAACGGACATCATACTCGATCAGTGTTGTAGTCTATATTGTGCACTTCTCATAGCTCAGTCTCGCTCCCTCTCTCTCTCTCTCTCTCTCTCTCTCTCTCTCTCTCTCTCTCCCTAATGCACAGGCATACAAGCACACTTTCTTATAGTATATCTCTTTTTCTCGTTTATTTTTGTTCTTTCGCCCATCTCGCTCGTAGACCCATATTTTACAGGCCACCCCGTCCACTGTCTATGTACTCGAACCGCTGTGGGGCAAACACAATTACACTGCTTCAATTCCATCTTACAGCTTTTGCCTTTCGTCTGTCTTTTTTTTTTTTAACTTTTTTATATATATATTTTTTTATTATATTGGACATTATTTTTTTCGTAAAACTCTACTAGTAAATTTTTTTTCGAATGTTTCATTTTGGAATAAGTAAACACGTAATAAATTTCTTATGTTTATATATGTTCCTTAAATTTGTTATTTATCTGATATGGAATATGTTTTATTAATAAATAATATAATTATGGAAATATGAACAAACTTAAAAAAAAAAAGACTAGCCGATATAACTACAATTTTTATTGTTTAAAGCTAAATTACGAACGTTATTATATTAATATATATTTTTTAATGTATTATAATAAAATATTTTTAAAAAGTGTGTAAAAAAAATATTATTTACACAATTCTCCTAAAATCATAGACACTTATTTAATTTTAAAAACTTATTTTTCACAATACGGGAAGCTTTGCTTATTCTTTAATTTCCTTTATAAGGCTTCTGACTCTTCTTAATGCCTCTGAAATTGTATATTAATAGTATAAATTTATTATTCAGCAACATGTAAATAAATATATATAAACATACACAAAGATATATATATACACTCATAAATACATGCATGCATAACACGAGTGTCTATAATGTATGTATAGATAAACTACTTTAATTAATTTAATAATAAAAGTCATTCATTTCAATGAAGTAATAAAAGAAATTAATGTTAAGCACCTACATTGACGCATAACAGAACATATAACTAATACTGTAAAAATACATATATCATCTTTTTAGTTTGCCAAGTTAAGTTATGCTTTTATTTGTAGAAGAACGGCTTGAAATCTAATATTTTTTTTTTAAATTGTCAATATCTGTTTGTTTTTCTCTTATATTTTTCGATTTTAAATTATATTTAATAATTCAAAGCTAAGAATTAAGCGTTTATAAGATTAGTTATCAAGCAGCTTGGACGCGTATCTCTTTCAGCTTATAACAGTGTAACATTGCCTAATAAGATACATGTATTTAAAGAATTACTGGTTTGTTAACTTAACAAAAAAGAGAAATGCGTTTTGCTTGATTTTCTTACATTTTACTGTGCACACAGGCCTGATTAAAGTAATAAAATAAATGCATTTACGAGAAACCTACCTCCTTTTCATCGGTAGCGACAGTCGTATAAGACCTGGGCAGTTCGACTTCCTTGGCCGGGCCAAGTGCGTGGGTGTATATGAGGGCACCGGCAACGCCGCCTAGTATCGGACCAGCCCAATACAACCAATGATCCAAAAACTCTCCCTGAACAACGGCGCTACCAAGGGCCCTCGCTGGATTCATGCCCGTACTTGTGCGTGGGATCTAATGTTCACCAGACAATTTATTGGCAATTAATATTGCAAAATTACAGGCAGAATTTAAAATGTTACTTTTTTCGACCCACGATCTCTTCAATTATCTGGATTTAATGAAGAATCCCTATTTCATTTCATTATTCTGTCCTTCTTATCATAGACCAAAAAATTTTCAAAAGTTTTTTTTCGTGTAGTGCATGCCTTTTTTTTTTTTTTTTTTTTTTTTTGTCAAATACATTTTGATATAAATATAAACTAAAGGCTTGTTTTGTCCGCATTCAGCATTAAATGATGATTTGGAAAATTTTGCATATTTAAGATAATGCTTTAGCTCTTTGTGGATGGACTAATAAAAGCTGTTCTTATGTAGGGAATTTATAGGTGAAGTAAGAAAACTGGTTTCTAGCCTACTTTGGTAGCTTAGCGTACCTAGTACTTAGGTAGTCGCATTTATCCGCAAAAATATCGCAATAAATATATTATAACATGAAATAATTATTTATTTAATTTTGTTGGTCATACAGTTATTATTTATTGTGATAAGGCTAGGGTAATGCAAAAGCGTAAACTAATTAGAATTTATTAGATATTCGGCAAGCTAGAAATAACGATTCCCAATTGCTTTGGAAACAACTAATGCAAATAAATTTAGATTAAAAATCATGTAAAAGTAACTTTAGAAGAAGAAAAAAGAGTTGTATAGATGGAATGGTGTATTTTATAAATGAAGGGAAAAAAATAACAGAGGACTCACTCCAACGATATGTCCAACAGTTACAGCGAGTCCAATGATGAGGGGAGCGAGGGGTTTGCTCTCCGGTTTGCCAGGATCGCAGGCTCCACAAACTACCAGGACGAGAATTAATGCGAGAAAAAATTCGACACCGAGGCCTTGAACCGGGGTCACGTCATTCTTCAACGCTACCGCACCTAGGCTTGACTCCATCCGCTCGGATGATAGGGCACGCAACACTGCTGACCCAGCAATTGCACCAGCGCATTGCACCACCACGTACAAGATGGCTCGAATCACTGGAATCTACGCCAATTTTCAAATTAGCCACATATTTGACATAATTGACTTTTTACAGGACAATAATCTTCGTTAAATTATCGTTAATAAATCGGCTATTGTACTATTCTGTCAATCTACAGATGAGACGACGGATCTCTGAGGATTTATTTTTGAATGAAAAACATAAGGCCTTAACTAAATCAACATTCATGGCATAAATAAACGAATATTATATTAAATGTAATTGTTGGTGATGCATTGAAATGGCAAATTAAGAATAAATTGTTAAAAAAATTTAATTGTATATATGGTTTTCCATGCATGCATACTTTTGAAATGGAATTAAAAATATATTCGTACTATTACTAATGCTGCAAAAATTGGAGTCAATCAATTTCATAAAAGATACATAATAACAAAAAATAATAATAATGAAATTTGCGGTGTACATTCAATATAAAGTAAAAAATTTTACATGTTTTTATCATTTTGTTTTGCTGAAAATAATAATTATTGTTATTGTTATTATTGTTGTTGTTGTTGTTGTTGTTGCTGTTGTTGTTGTTATTATTATTATTATTATTATTATTATTATTATTATTATTATTATTATTATTGTTATTATTATTATATAAAAACGAGAAAACAACGTATATACTAAATTATATTAAAAATTTGCTTGGAATTTTCTAAATACTTCAAAAAATTAATACTGTTTTAATGTATAAATAGATTGATTATTGGCGATCAATATCAATAGCAAATTATATATTACATTTTACCTTGATAAAATCTTAACTTCATAAAATTGTCAACGATCCTTTGTATTATTGTAAAATAAATAATCTATAAACGGTCCATTAAATTATTAGCTTTATTAACTACGTATATACGCATTTAAATTATGTTTTCTACATGATTAATGTATAATAACCTATAGAAATTTCGAAATTTCGAAAATTAACGTAACCAGATATATAATTATGAAATAATATGAAATAATAAAAAACGGAATAACAATAATCATAATAAGTGTTATCTTCAAGTAAGAATTTATTTTAAGAACTTCTATCTAACGTTATTTGATAACTCTTGTACAATAATCTTAAAGATTTAATTAATCAAATAAATAATTTTTGTTTATAAAATTAGAAATTATTGTTAAAATAAAATTTACCGCATTTAATATGCATACTAATGTTATTTGTAAAGTTACACCTCATTTGAGAGCAAATTATAAAATTACTAAATATCGCTTAATTTTTTTAAAATGTCTAATTCCAATAGTAAATAGCGCGTGAGGTAAAGGATATTTCTTAAAAAATGATGAAGTACTTATTATAAAATAATATTTATTCATCATTAATAATTTAATTACGAGTATATTTTACTTTGTAATCATAATTCAAATTAATGTTTAATTTATGTTTTAAAGTGAATATTAATAGTATTAAATGCATACGCTTCTTACCAATTAAACTATTGTCTACATAAAAGCTGAAGTACTTTATAAAATATCTAAAACGAAAAAAAGCGGATTTTAACCTCCCTCGGGCCCCTCGCCCCCACCCCGCCAAAAGTAAAATATTAAATCATAAAATGATTACCTTCCCAATAGCGAGAAGACCAAGTGTCACTGCGGGATTTACATGACCGCCTGATATATGTCCGATGGTTTGGATGGCAGCAGCGACTGTCAAACCAAAGGAAAAACTGATAGCAAGAATGCTACCAGTAATCACGGCACCGCAACCAAAAAAGTTGAGAAGCAAAGTGCCGAGGAATTCCGCCACAAGCGCTCGATATAATCCCGACTTCTTATCAGTCAACTCTTGTATCCCCAGGGTATTTCTCAAATTGGCCATCTGAAATAAATGTTGTTATCAATGTATGTTAGCCTAATATATGTATTTGCTCGATAAATAGTTTTTGAACTTTACATGATAATTTAAATTGAGATAAGAATAAATTTCTTTTCATTACATTATACGTGTATTATCTTTTTCAATGTCATTACTATTTATCATGCCATACTATATATTATACATTGACATAATAACAATAGTACAATATCATTAATTATTTTATTTGTTTAATTTTTTTAAATACAATTTTTCAACCATAAGTGTTTCATATCTCAGTAGGTACAATTACAAATAAGTAATATAACTAAAATGGCGTTATAGTAAATTAATTAAAATTGATTGTATATCTGAAAAATAAATTTCATTTTGAAAACAATTCTCCTGTAGATTTAGGCGAAATTTCTTTCAAGGCATTTTCTATTAAAATGTTATTAAAAAAATAAAATAAAATAAAAAAAAAATATTATAAATCTAATGCAATGGGTAATAAATAATAGATGCAAGTTATGAAGAAAATAATAAAAATTCACGATAGTTTCGTTCAATTTACGTTCGATGTAGTATACGGAAATGTAGCTTTTTGCAATAGTTCCGATAAAATTTAAATGATATTTTTTTTAGAAAATAATTAATTAATAAGGAATTAATAATTTTTTATTATCATCAATTAATACACAATTTTTATAATTTATTCTATTTTAATATAAATTCATTACTCCAGAAATGTTCAATTTAATTATACTATAAAATTAATATAAATTAACTCCATTTATTAATAATAGATACTAATCTATTAACATAATAAATTAATTTTTCAATATTAACGACAGCATAAAAAAGATTTTATATTCATAATGCCCTACTTTTCAAACGACAACGCAAAAATGCAATAAACCACATCATTCGAATAATATTTTTTATTGAATGAAATAAATTATCACTGAAATACGTTATTATTCTCTGAAATATATTTATACAATTCGTACGTACATGAAAAATGATGTTTCATAATATGATCCAATTTTTATTTTTTCCTGTTTTGAAAATAGAACAGTAAAAAATATATATTCAGTTTGGTTATAATATTTTATTATTTCAATCATAATTTTTTACATTAATTTATGCTTTTGGAAATCATTGAACTATGTTTATCTATAATATTACATTCAGTTCATTCTTAAGGCAAATTTTTATTGTACAAATGTATTTTTATTATTGTCTTTCAAGCTTTTTAACTTCTCTAAAACATCTCTAAAAATAAATGGGAAAAAAGTTCATTATTTTATCCAAATCAGCTATGTTGTAAGAACAATATAAGTTAAGATTTTTATGTAAGGGTAATTCTTTTTATACTTGTATCAAATAAATCGTTAAGTATGCTTTGAAAATATACTTATTTCAAGTTATTAATTCATGAATCAACTTTTCTTTTGTCTAATTTTGTTTGCGTTTATTTTAGATAACTAATCTCTTTGTTAGTATCAGTGTGCTAAATTATCTTGTCAGCTAATATTGTATTTATGTTCACACATCTGTGACACCGATTTTTTTTTTTTTCGCAAGATGGAAACACCTCGATGTCACATTTGTTTGTCGATTCCAAAACACGCGCCTACCTCTAAAGTCGTATCAGATTATTTTGAAATTCACACTACAACGACAGTGTAAGTGAAAAGGAGACATTAAAAAATATGAAAATTTTTATTGAAATACTTTTATTTAATATACCCAATATGTAATGTAAAACAGAATATTTGAAATATTTTATTTATATTCATTATTAAATCAAATTGAATATTTATATAGTTTTTATGATTATACAAAATTGAAACTTAAATTTCTTTCAACAATTAAAGTCACATAAATATCACGCAATCTTTTAACCATAACAATCAATGTTTCTCTGATTTATTAATAAAATTGCATATAACGATATGATAAGTAATTATCAGAAATCATATCATACATTTTATTATAAAAATTAAATTATTAGCAATAATATCAGGAAGAAATGTTAAATCTACCGAATCTAACCAAAAATTTTTCCTATAATTTGAGATTTTAAAATATTTCTAATCTAATATTAAAATAAACTCGCATTCGGTTATTCGAGTTAAATATTTAAGTGCATTTATCGCGAAACGCCATTTCTTAAATGATGTCAACGATATCTTCAGTACCGTTGTTCTAATTTACTTTAAGTTCGACGTAGATATTCTTAATAATAACCCTTGTTATTCCTTGTCCTACTATTTATTTTTGTAAAAAGATTGTATATGGCCATAAAATACAAAACTATTGTATGTCAATGAATTAATAATCAAGCAATTAAATTTAGTTAATTAAGAATAAGTTTTGTTATAGTATCTAAATTTTATTTTATTTTCTTAAATCTTTTTCAGAAGAAATTCAAATACATAAATTTTGGTATATTACTAAAAAAATCTTTTCATTCAATTGAAAAAATACTTATAAGTATTTTTCAGAATTATTTCAAATAAATATAAATAATGTTTTTATGATTCACAAAACCTGTATTATTTTTTCAACTCATTCTATAATTCACCGCCTATCAATATAATATTATGGAATTATAATATAATAGAATGATATCATTTTATTAAAATATCTCGCGAAAGAATTATATAAATTATAATTATAGGATGATGAGAAAATATTGATAATTAGGAAAATATCTGCATTTATTAAAAATAAATTTATTTTTGAGGCATATATAAATAAAAATTTCTTTCTTTAATAGTACTTATCTTATTACTATAATTTATGTATTTCAATAATACATTTATATCTTGTATATCATTGTTCAAATGTTCTTTATAAGGAAATAAAAATTTTTTTTTCATATTTATACTACATTTATAAATTATACTAATCTATTATTGCAAGTCATATTAGTATTATGGTAATAAGGGAAAAGTTGCTATCTGTATAAATAATAAATATATGTGATTGAATATTAATTATTTTATTTTAAAAAAATTATATTTGTTTATCAAAAATAAAATAATTTATAAAGTCTACATTCTTTGAGTTCTATAAAATTTTGAAATATTTTTCAGTAAAATATTGTAAAATGTTTATAAATTAATAATAAATTATGAAAACATAAAAAAAATTATAAACAGAAAAATTAACAGCTCCGAATATATTCTTACAATAATTGCATATAAAATATGTTCATACCATATAAATGTTTATAAATTTAAAGAAATAAATGAATAATAATTATGTGATTCGATTCGATTTGTTTAAAGACGTATGCATTCATTGAAAAATGTTTTATCTATTAACAAATAGGATTGATGTGTATAAATATTGTGCGATAAATAAAGTACGTAAAAATTTTAATTTAATAATAAATACCAGGATATCAAATATTTATTTTAATTTATGAGTAATTTATTCTGAATATGAATACAAAATATTTATCACATATTCAACAAAAGTTCAGACAATTGTCTCATATTTCTAAATCATAATAATTTATATAACATTAATTGTCTATACCATCAATTCGCTCCTCAAAATATAATTATATATTATTCAAATAATTTTTTTTTAAATTATATTTATTTAGACTATCGTGTTTGAACGAATTAGGCATTAAATCTATTTAAATTTGTGTGTTGAGATTTCAAGACTATAAAGACTTTAAGAAAATATAATATAATTGTCATGATTGTTTATCTTTTCTTCGTAGGATTGTAGATATGTATATATATATATTACTGTATATCGTCTATGAAGAAATTTTATCAACTATTTTATTCAATTAATAAAAGTTTTAATGTTCTATAAAGGTGTTAATTGTTCATAATTCCAAAGACTATATGTTCATTAATGTAAATATCTATTAATGTGAGCATTCCACTTCAAATAATGCTTTTTTGCTAATACGATTAAGTATCCAATGATTTTTAAAAACGAATTTCAACATTACATATCTTTCTATTTAAACTTACGTATTTAAGCACTCATTTCACTAGTCGTTTTCTTTTATTATTACTCCCTCATTTCAATTTCTGTTGCGCACGCTTAGAGACTCGGCCTTTGCGTCCTCGATCTAAATTCACGATGTGAAGCACGGGAACCGCTAAATGAGTGTCGCCTATTGCTCAGATCTTTGCCTTTTCTCTCATCTAAACTCTCTTACTCACTCTCTTTCTCACACGCATACGTATAATCTCTCTCTCTCTCTCTCTCTCTCTCTCTCTCTCGCTCTCTCCCTCTCTCTAACTCTCTCAAGTTTTAAGTGCAGCGAATGAGGTACCTAATTTCCATCGACCACGAACCACTTGTTCCTATAATACGATGACATTACTATTCTGACGAAAAGTGCTACATGACAAAACAGAGCCTGAACTATTTGACCCTTGAAGAATTCTCTGTGTTTCATAGGCGAGTTTCGGCATACGTTATCTGTTATTAAATCTTTCGTCACGTGCAATTTACTTATTAGATCTTTCATTGTTATATTAAACGATGAGACAAAAGTCACATAAATATCACGCAAATATCTTAAAATAAAACTGACAAGTTGAAAATATAGAATAATTAACGAGAGAGGACTAAATTATTTTTATTGCTTGTATACCGTAAAGATTTTTGGAAACTATTATATGCATCAAAAATATAAAATTCATTACTTAAAGAATTTTGCGATACTAGTGTTACAAAGCTATATATTGCAAATGCCTATTAAAAATAGAAATTTATCATTTATAACCATTGTACATAACTAATAAATATTTTTAATTGTAGCTTAAAAATACAGCCTTAAAAATATAGAAATACCAGTAAAAATTATTGAAAAAGAGGGATTACTATTTTCTTGATAATATTATGTTTTCATTTAATTCGATAATTTTTTAAGTATAAAGCATTAACATATTCAAAGAAGTAATATATAAATTCGAAGAAATATCAAATACTAATCCCATGTGATAATAATTTATATAAAGATTTTTCCCCATGAAAAATATACAAATATAATAATATATTATTACTTTTTAAGCATTCAGAATTTACAAATTCATTTATTTCTGCTAATTTCTTAAAAGCTTTTTTTTTCACCGACAGTAGAATATTAATTGTTTCTTGAAATCTTAATTCTTCAACAATTTTTTGGTTAATTTTTGTAATAAATAGATAAATTAAAAATTTGATAATTCATTCACAATATTCAAATTTTTTATAATTTAATTCATCATTTTATTTATTAAGATAATATCATACGTGTTATTTTATAAAAAAAAAATTAATAGATATTCTTATAATAATATAATAATAAATACCATTCTGTCAGATAATTTGAATATAATACGGTGCTTATTAAGAAATTTATATAGAATTCTAATGAGATAAATATCTAAATAGAACTAATAAGTGAATAAAAATGCAAAGGATACTAAAGAAATTATTATTTGAATATAATTAGGTATAATTAATTTACATAAATCTATACGATATGTACATAAATGAAAACTACGCAATCTATTTTAAATTGTTAAAAATAATCGCTTTAAAAATATATAATTATTTTGATTTTTATAAAGCGCTGAAACGAAGCAAATATTTACATAATGATAAAAAAACTGATATAGTTTACATTTAAACTAAAATTCTTGCTCTTAAATAACTCGACATAATGATAAGCTAATTATCTAAAAAAAAAAAAAAAAAAAAAGGTATTATATAAAGCTAATTATTTTTAAAAAAGGTACATAAAAATACTCATTATTTCGCTTTATGATTACAGTACTTTAACATAAATGAAATGATTGACATCTATACTTATGTATACTTTTTAGTATCGTAAGTGAACAACAGATTTACAGTCAGCGTTTCTAAACGGTATAATGCAATGCTTAATGGAGCTTAGTTATTTTAGTTAATTGTGAATATTATTAATGCATAACGAGACTCAGGAAATAAACAGATGACAATTTTTAATTTTAATTTAATTATCCTTGCCAGTATGTAATTTATAATCATTTATTATTTTTTTTTATTCTGCGCGATGTGTTCTTGAGCTATATAATTTAATCGTCCTTGTTTATATTTCATAAATAGGAAATATTTCATGAATCTTATACAAAAATGTAAATTAAAACATATAGAGTAGATATTATTATCAAGAAAATATTTAAATATGGATACATATTTTATACTTTTCGTTTTTAATAGAAATTTAATAATTATAAATACTGTTAAATTAAATTTACAATAATTTTAAAACAATCTAAAGTTTTGTCTGATTTTTTACTACAAATTTTAAATATAAATATTTCTTATACAATAAAAAAGATTTGGATAAAAATCGATTATTTGTTTGATTAATTTAATAAAAAAATAAACATTAATTTCATATGTACCCTGGATCGTTTTTTTTTGTTTTTTTTTGTTTTTGTTTTTTTTTCAATCTTGGTGTGAAAATACCATTTATACAGATAAGGAAAGTCATAAACACTGAATGAAAGATATAAGAAATATGTTTTAAATAGCTGAAGCTATTTAAAAAACATGATTTCAACCTTACTAAAATTTATTAATACATGTAAGTTAATTTAAAATAAAATATGAAGAGAATATTGAATGTATAAATATATATGAATTTCAAATCGCTTAAACATCCTTCTTTTACTATGATTTAAAGAAATATGATTCACAGATTAATTAAAAGTATGTGTATCTTTTTCATGGCTATTTTATTATAAACTGTTCTCGGAATTTCTTTAGGTTATATGTAATTCGACATGAATTAAGTTAAAGTCTATTAATCTTTGTGTTTCTCGATACATTAAGAATTCTTTACAATAATAATTGCTATCTGGTATTTGAAAGATACTTAAGTTTGCATACGTAGGTGCAGAATAATATAACTTTATAGTCGCAATAAAATAGTTAGCGCATCTGTAACCACAACGAAGTATCCAGCACACGCGGCTTTTCGTTTCTAAATAATCAACATGTGTCAAATTGATCTGCTTATCATCTATACTCTCTCTCTCTCTCTCTCATTCTTTAGGCATATATATATATATATATATATATATATATGCATCTATATATCTTTATCTATCTAATCTATCTGTCAATCTATATGTCTGTATGTTTATCTGTTTACCTATCTAACTGCTTACCGTTCTATCGATATGTTTATCTATCTCCATCACTCTGTATCTCTCATCTAACATAAAATATCGGTCTGCTAACCTGATCATTCTACTTTTCAGGTGCAGGCTATGTTTTGTCCGATTAGGGAGTGCGCGCGTAGGCATCTTATGTGTAAATACTGTGCACATAGAAAACGACGTTGGAAACCGGTAAATCGTCTAGTGTTCCACTTTTTCAGAATAAAACGAAGTAGTGACATTCTTCTATAGAGAAATGATTGGTGTGTATCGATCATCGGTTGTGAGCATCTCGAGCAAATGTTAGTAGTCGACTTCAGAATTTACAGAAGTTTACCGTTTCGATAATTTTTTTATTCGATACGACTATAAGTTAACGACGCCACGGTATATAGTTTACAACAATTTTAGAAATTATAAATTCTGAACTTCCTTCATTTTATATCTAATTAACGAGTTAGTGGAATAACTTTATATTCATCTATTTACTTCCCGTTATGAGTTATACGATTTCTCCATGTAAAATGTAATGAGTAAAGAATTGTAGTTTTATACACAATGTTTATTGTAATTGGAGTAAATGACTTTGGGAATACATATAATTGTAATTTTTACGAGCTATTCATTTTCTTTAGATAGATTCTAATAATAAATAATGTCTTTCAGAACGTAAGCATTGGATTTTTATTAAAATGTTGTGTGAATTTTAGCAATTCTATTGAATGAACGTAAAAATTTTAATCTCAACATTTACCTTACGTACAGGATAAAATAAAATGCAAACTTTTCTTTAAACAAATACACACACACAGATATATATATATATATATATATATATATATATATATATATATACATTATGTAGCAGAAGCATAATTTATAGTTATGTAATGCAAAAAGTGTAAGAAAGATAATAACGAAAAAGGAATAAAAGCGTAATACAGAAGACTTATCCTTCGGTACAATTAATTAATGTTTTAAAGAACTAGTAACATTTAAAGAGTATATTATCAGTAAATAAATGTTGTCTTAGTATAATTTACTTATTTATATTTAGTCTTTAAATATTTATAATAAATTGCTTAAACTTTTTTGAGTTCAAGCTGATGTCAAACTGATTTTCAAACTGACTCTAATTATCTTGTGAAACACAGCGCCGATTGAAAGCATAATTTATTTACGTCGTTGCTTCGATGCAAAAATAATCAACATTTCGAAGCCATGGGGCGATCAACAAAATATAGCGGACGAGAAAAAACAGCATTCTCAGAGCCAGATATGAGCGTGTATTGCGGATAGATTGTAACTTTCAATTGGCCATTTGCAACGGAAAAAGAAAAAGGTGGTTTTGCCCGAGTAACAGCAGACTTTAGTGGATTTACGCTCGGCTTTTCCGAATATAGTTTGCAGCGCATGAAGCCATTCCATCTCGTCCAACTCGAATCTTAAGCGGATCCTCGGAAAGCCCAACTTACGTAATTATCCACGTAACTCGCCAGGAATACGACAAATTGTTACGAATAAGCACACTAAACCGACACGTCCTCGATAGCTAAGCAACAACTATGCTTCTTTTTCGATTTGCCACTTTTCTTCCCATTTTTCATTGCTCTTCCCTTAATTATCGTGATTGCAGTTACGTAGGTCGAACATTAATGACTCGCTCGCTCGAGCTTCATTATACCTTCCTACATTCTACAACGTAAAGTTACTATGTTTACGTCCAAGTTTGGGCTCCTCTCATCCAAAGTAAGCGCCTTTATTCAAATGTAAATATTTGCCGAGTAATTTTAGGCCGCAACGTGTTTTGACCATTCTGTCGATGAATAAGCTCGTGATGCCTCAAAAGTGTGATCATACCGCATTATTCGCTCTTTTAACAATAATAATGAGAAAACGAACATAAAATTTCAAGTCAACGTCATTCAAGAGATAAGTTAATCATGTACGAAAAACAATTGGTTGGACGCGCGTCGTATTTTATGTATCAATTAAAAGTCGATAGAATCTCGAAAGATCATTCCATATTTGTCTGTGACTATTATAACGGATAAAAGCTGTTGTAATGAGCACTCTAGGCAATTCGCCTTGAATTTATTCTCTGCATATAACTTGTATTTATAAATGATGTTATAACGCCTTTTTTTTCTTTTTATTTTCTTTTTTTTAATAATGCGATCGAACTAAATATTAATCACTCAAATCTGTGCAAACGCATAGCGAGCGATGTATAAATACCGTAAAAATTATTTGATTTAAACACCTGTTGAACCTACTGAGCCAACAGAGCTTATGTATATACGTTTATACATGTGTACTTCTATACGCGAATAGATTATTCTACGTAAATATATATATATATATATTTATTTATTTATTTATTTATTTATTTATTTATTTATTTATTTATTTATTTATTTATTTATTTATTTATTTATTTATTTATTTATTTATTTATTTATTTATTTATTTATTTATTTATTTATTTATTTATTTATTTATTTATTTATTTATTTATTTATTTATTTATTTATTTATTTATTTATTTATTTATTTATTTATTTATTTATTTATTTATTTATTTATTTATTTATTTATTTATTTATTTATTTATTTATTTATTTATTTATTTATTTATTTATTTATTTATTTATTTATTTATTTATTTATTTATTTATTTATTTATTTATTTATTTATTTATTTATTTATTTATTTATTTATTTATTTATTTATTTATTTATTTATTTATTTATTTATTTATTTATTTATTTATTTATTTATTTATTTATTTATTTATTTATTTATTTATTTATTTATTTATTTATTTATTTATTTATTTATTTATTTATTTATTTATTTATTTATTTATTTATTTATTTATTTATTTATTTATTTATTTGCAGAGTTCCAATTTTATAACGAAAACAAGTTATTATTGTTTTTATTATTGTTTGTCGTCGTCGTCGTCATCGTCATCGTCATCTTAATCGTCGTTATTGCCGTTATTGTTGTCCTTACGTTGTTAGTATAATTTTTCCGAACTCCCTTTACGTAAGTTTGTTATGAAAAAAAAAGCGAAGGTCTTTTGATTTTCGAAAGCGGCGAGACCTTTTCGTCACATTCAATATTTCAGTTTTAAATCGTAAAAGTCTCGTTAGACCTACTTTTTGTTTACTTGTTTATACCATTAAAACGAATGATTACATGCTTCAACGCGCAATTAAAACAGTCACTCGGCTCACAATTTTCATCAAATACGCGAGACATAAATTGCCACTTGGCTCAGCTCGAAGGTATTATAAAGTTAATAATAATAAGGCATTACGAAGCCTTGATGGTAATAATTGGGAATTAATACTGACTCGCTGCAATCGGTTAGCGTTTGAAAGGATCGCGAGCCGTTCCCTCAGCGACGCCCAGGAAAACAGTCGAAGGATCTAGGATGATGGTCCCGCAGACGGGGAGGGGGCTGACGTAGGAGACTCGTAAACAGCGTATCGGATAATGAGAGGAGCCGAGCACTGAATTAATGGAGATTGCCGATAGGACGGGACAAAGGACTCACCCTGAAGGCTCACCAGCAGCTGGAGAAAACTCGGAGGGCTGAAGGGGGCGCCAAGCTCTCTCGGAGCTCCCTCTCTCCTGACGATGCCGGGGCACGGTGAGGAGGTCGACTCGGCGGCGGTTGAGCCTCGGGAAGACGAGCGAGTGGGTGGCAAGGAGCTGCTCCTACGACGCGCGAGGCTCTGCGACTGAGCGCCGCTATAGCTTACGCGAATCTCATATAGGTGCGTGGGGCACGAGCACCGGCTGTGGCGGTGGGCCGCGTTCGCGGAACACCCGACGCCAGTCGGCCGTTTTATCGCTCGAACTAGATTCGATCGGGGAAACGGCGCTCTCACCTTTTTGCCTCACCGTCCCGCGGCGGCTTCACCCGGGCTGCTGCGAACTTGAAATTTTCACGTTCCTACTTCCTAGCGGTGAGCGCGCGCTTACGATCGTCGGCCGTCTTCCTCCCTTTCCTTTTCTTCCTCCTCCACCACGAAGCTTCAACTCAAGCTCATCTCCACTTCTCAATCTCCTTATTTTGTGTGCGAAGCTGCAGGATGAGTGATTCTACGAGAACGTAAAGACGTACGATTAGGCACACTATTGGAACTCGTCACTTGCTCAACCTCACTGCACGCTGCCTTTGTAGCATCGTTCAACCCTTTAATAATTACGATATCTAATGGTTTGCCAATCCCATTTGCTTCCCACTATTGCCCCTCGGCCTATTCATTCATTCGTATTGTCGGATTAATTACGTTATATCACCAGGACTCGACAATTCAGAATTACGCTACTCTATTATTATTTGCCAAACTTCCGATACTAATTCAAATCTGTCAATTTATTTGGCAGACGACGAATCAACTTTTCCAATATTTTCAATCGAAAATTAATCGATCATTTATTGAAAGCATGTTAAGCTACATTCTACACACACACACACACACACACACACACACACACACACACATAAATACATTTGAAATTTCATCTACTTTATAAACTATACTTTATAAGCTATAACGTAGGAGACGATATACATTTTCTCATTGTTTTACACGTGTATCTTTATTTGAAAATTCACTTTATTTGTACTTTATATATATATATATATATATAGATATTTTATTTTGAAAATTAAATTATTTTATTTTATCGTGTCGTTCTTTACATTCGACAGTCGTACTACGTATATAGCGCACCTCAAAATATTCTTTAAAAGTCACGTACTAATATATACATATAAGTGGAAGCTCCTTTTTATTTTATTACTTATTGTATCACATTTAATAGGAAAACCTTTGCGCAGCTAAAATTATGAAATAATTGTATTGATAGTCATTAAGAAATTTAACGTTAATCATTGAATCATATATAATTATGTATAAAATTAGTACTTGTTCCATCCCACTTTTACGAATTATGCAATTTACTTTATATCGATCAATATAAATAAGTGAGCAACGTGTTATTATTTTTTTAACTTGCGCTTTTACTTGCTTCTGTAAAGAATAAACAAAATAAAAAAATATTGTAATATAAGTAAAATTTATAAAATTTAATTTCACTAAAAATGAAAATATGTACTGGCATTTAGTTTTATTGAGATTTTCATTCACGGACATCATTCAATTTCAGAAATGATTATTTATTACTCGATGTGTAAAATATGAAATTGTAAAACTTTGGAAATATTAAAACGAAGATGAAAAATCTAAAACAATACATGATACATACGCATTCGTACATCTCACGAATGGATATAAGGTTATACCAAAAACAATTAATTTTGAGGAAAAGTTTCCCGATCCTCTAAAATCCACCACATTTTTTTTAAACAAACATATAAGGTATTACATATAATGTTAATGATAACAGTAAATTATAATCCATATAAGCACCGTTTACTTACTTTATGCGACAATTCTCGTGTATTATTCATAAATCGTATAGTACATTAAAAATAGTAGATTCCACTCAGCTCTCTACGTACAATTATAGCTATCATTTTAAAGAGAGAGAGAGAGAGAGAGAGAGAGAGAGAGAGCGAGAGAGGTAACGATTCTCTAGCAGTTAAGGGTGATGAGGAAGGCGCGGAAGGAAAAGGATGAAAAAAGTAGCAAAGCTGAGCAGTGTTGCAGGAACTTGTACATGCAATTAATAGGCGTCACGCGCGGCGCACTTTGCATTACATGTATGGAGCACCGTTTCTATACTCGGAAACTGTCACTTTTTCACTTTTCGCTGTTTCATATCGTAAGTTTTATTAGTTAACATTCAGAAAAGATTCCCAGGGGCGTGCCCTGCTAGTCGGGTTGTTGTTTATAACGTTTTTCAATTGTGGATGCATTACTACGTGTTATTTATAAATTATGAAAGGTTATTATTCTCTTGAGATTAATAATAGTACTTTTAATAATATAAAATATTTTCAAATATTTAGCTCATGATGAACATTACACGTGTTTACTTCACATTTTTAATGTACATTCGTTATACTTTCATACATGACACTAATAGAAGAAGAATAAAGTAATTTTATTTACTTTTTTCTAATGTATGTATTCTAATGAAATTAACTAGATAAGTAGAAAAAATATTTATAAAAAATCTAATGATCTTTCAGATTTTTTACCATTTATGTCCATAAATATTTTGGTACGTCTATTTTTGTGTTTTATGAATGAAAAAGCTATTTAAATAAAGAATGAAATTTAATCTTATTTAGTGTATAGAATTTCACACTCTTAATTAGTCAGCGTTTACTCGTCTATATTATAAATACAACAAAAAATCAAATTCTAATGCATTAACGCAGAAAAAAATGTTTTTTCTTTTATCTTCTGCAATGTTGCGGTTTTTCGAGAAAAAAAACAACAAAATTTGTATTTTATAAGGAATTTGCGAGCTTCGTACTTTTAACTTTATTCTAATTATAGATGAATTGAAAGTTTTTTTTAATACTTTTTCCTTACCATAATAATACAGTGTGTTTAGTTATCGTAGCGCATTTAGGAAAACGATAATATACTCTTGTTACTGCTCTCTCTAATCTGAAAATAATAGAGACAATAGAGATAATCATTCAACGCTACCTATTGTTGGTTTTAAAAACAGCTGTATTAAGAAAATGTGCATATCCATAGAATATAATAGTATTTTAATAATATTTGATATGTTGATTATATTTGCTAGGTAATTTCAAAAACGTATTTACAATAATTTTCTGCTTTCCTAAAATTATTCCCTTTTTGGTAATAGTTTTAAATAAAAGTATTATCCAAATTCAATAATTAATATTCATCAATTTACTTTCAATTTAATTTTCTAGAATTATTTAAAATTTAAATTATTTATTCCATTTAAAGAAATTAAATGTTTATTATTGAAATGAATTAATGTTATTTAAATTTTCATTAATATTAAAAACGATGTATAACGAAACATAGATAATAATAAAAATATATATTATCGATATAATATCTATTAAATAATATATTTACATTCTATAAATGAATATATTTCGAGCAAATATTTCACTAATTATTTTATAATGCATTTCAATTATTTCATATAAATGAATAAAGTAATACTGGCTAATACACCTTTTAAAAGATTTCAACTTGATTTTTCATTGTTTTTTTTTACACAAATCATCTTAACGATTACTGTTTAATGCATACGAAAATTATTCGTAAACATTTCATATTGATTTTTTTTTTAAACTATAACTATATATATCTTATGTAGATTTAAAAATATTGCTCATTCATCTAATTACTTCGATAATTATAATATCTTATTCTATTTATAAATAATATGTTAATTCTATTAATATTACAGGCTTAACTTATTACATGATACATATTTCTGTATCAGATCAGTAACTTTTAGTATTTAAGTGAATCGTTTTTTATATTCGAATTCATCAATCCTATTTCACTTTACCTTATTAAATTCAAAATTTATAAAATTCTCATAAAATTAACAAATTCATTAAATTCATAATTATTAATATTAGATAACAATAAATGGCGTAAAGTTTTTGTGAACAAAAAAATATATGTATATTTTTTTATATATTTATTTTATTTATTTATTTTTATTTTATATTTTTTTTATATTTTTTCGTTTGGCACGAACAATACAAATTTTGATCAAGTTTTCACATTAATATAAGTTATTTATTGATAAAATTCATAATTCAGATATATAAAGTAATATAACTTGATAAGTGAATTTAGAAAGTTATTATTATTATTTTATTTATCTTTTACTTAAAAAATATTCACTGATACCCGTGCCTTTCACAAAGCTGTTATAGTTAATCCATAATAGTTTCTACAGGCTTAAATTTTTCAATAAATACATATTATAATGAAATTATATTTTAATTGTAATGATTGTGTAATAATTAAGTATGGATATGGATTCTATGAGATCGAAAAATTGCTGTTTAACCAATATATATATATATATATATATATATATATATGGCCGATATTTCGGTAAGAATAGAATATTTGTTGGGCCGAGTTGTCAGCCGAATTGTAATGCTAATGAAAATAATTGAATTTCGAATTTAAACAATTGATTATATGTATGTACACTTGACGACGATGTGTAATGTAAACGCTTCGGGAAAATGATCGATTGATCAATTGGAGAAGGTCAGCATGGATGCATTGTTCCGGGCAGATATTAATGTCGCGCAGCTCGAAAAGCCGCAGAGCATAAGAAATAATAGTGGCGCGAAAAAGGTAAAGAATCTTTATAATACTCGGCGTATGCCTCGCTAGTCTTCCTGCCTCATTCCTCGCACTCTTCTAAATGCATTATGCAGCTAGTTGCAGGTACCGATAAGCTCCCGGGACTATTTCCCAGTATAGCATGTAGCATGGCGATATGGTTGTGCACGAGCATCTCTCTCTCTCTCTCTCTCTCTCTCTCTCTCTCTCTCTCTTTCTCTCTCTCTCTTTCTCTCTTGCTCACCTTGGCAATGCCTCGACGGCGTGTCTCCTGTTGCGTAATGCGCCTCTACGCGAATGTACAAAAAACCGGTCGAAAACCGTTAAGGCACGCTCCCCTCGCCTCGTCACCTCCTCACCGCACCATGACTACGGCAAGCGAGAAAGAGACGTGAGATACGCGCAACAATCCCCCGTAATGCCGTCTTAACGCACCGCAGACCAGGGAGACTCACGACCTGATTACGCGAGCGTAATGTGCACCGACGAGCTCTGCGTCCTTTTTCCCTATTCTTTCTTTCTTTCTATCTGTTTTTCTCTTTTTTTTTCTTTTTTTTTTCTTTTTTTTTTTGCTTCTTTAACGAGCGACTGCTCCTCTCCGTTGGATCGGCGATTGTTGTTACCGCGACCGGCAATCGGAAACCCAACAGCGCACGTTATGTTTACGGGTTTCTTTTTTCCCGACACTCGTCAGAAATGATCTTCGTGATATTTTTCTTAGTCGGTTATAGAACTTTATCGCTTTTTGGCAATCTTTTGCGTTGCGACCGAAGAGATTTTGAAACGAAAGGTATTTCTTGTTTAAGAGGCTAAATGGCAATATCAATGTTTGGGTATCGTTAATTAACGAACCTATGATTATAACAAATCATGGTTCGCGAGATAATTTGGATGCATATGCGCGTGGGTGCACTTAGGATACACGATTACGCAAGATCTCTCATTAAATGAATGTCTGAGCAAACTCGGCTTACGTCTAAAAGCATAAATAGAAATGCTACATTATCTTAGGAATTCAATCAAACTGCTCTCTAGCTAGACATCCACTAAAAAAAAATTAAATTTTTCACGTATCCACGATACTACAGATTTCTAATTTTATGTATTCGTTTGTTTGTTTCGTTCTATCTTAAAATTTATATATATATATATATATATATAAGCATGTAGCAAAAATTGTGACGTTACATCTATTTAATTATTCTTTCGAATTCAAATGAAAATAAATAAGTATTATTATATTCTGCATTTTAATTATTACTAGCATGGCTGAACTTCTTGTTTTTAAGCCTAAACAATACTCGTAAATTATGGTATTAAATAATTCAGGCAATAATTATTAACGAGTAAATTGTTATATTAGCGTGGTGTGCAAATGTCATAAAGTATAATTTCTTTTAGTCAAATACAATTTGATTGACATTTATATATATAATAAATATTAGTTATGTTTATTATTATTAAAAGTATATAAACTTTGCGGTAAAATTTTATAAAGATATTATAATTTAATCGAGACAATACTGTCTTCAGTGTATTTTTAACAAATTTAAAATAATTCTTTATAGAATTTCTAATAATGAACAGTAAATTAAAAACTATTTATATTATAAAAATCAATTACTATATGCTGTAATATATTGAAAGATAATATCATGTGTAGTGTATTGTTAAGTGTATAATTATTTTAATCATTTGTTAAACGAGTAAGAAAATGTATAATATTTTTAAAATTCAAGATAAAAAATAAATGTTTTTATATTTAAATATAATTAAAATTTTATCATGAATTTTTATTATTCATATTATATTTATAAGTATCAAAGGTTTTAAACAAATATGAGAAAATTTAATCTGAAAATTTTAAATGAATTTCAATTTAAATTCATTTATATAACTTATTTACAGAAAACGGCATTATTATGTCATTTGAGTATCTCAATAGCAATTGCCAAAAGTGGCTTCTTCTATACTTTTCTCAACTAAGTAAAATAGTATAAACACTTAACGTATGCAATATAAACAAAGTACTACATTTTACTCATATATATTTCAATTAATTAATAAAATATAATCTTTTAATATAATTTTAATGAACAAATTAATTTATATTAAAATATTTATTCTTTATGATTATATATATATGGTTGTATATGACATTTGTTTGTGCTTGCTCGGGTGTACGTTTACATATGGATTTTAGTAACACAATTTTCTAACAACTAATGTTTATTTCGGAAACAAATGAATTTCAAGTGAATTTTAATAACACATGTGGAAAATTATTTACTGGTTTATAAGAATAATATGTTTACCTACAAATCCATTTAATACAAGCACTCACTAATACTTATTAGCTACAATTAATTTAAGTAATTGTTTCCATTAAACAATATATTTGATTAAATATTTGTTTAACCAAGCTTTATAGGCAAAGCTTGATTCTTTTCTATTAATAAAAATATTTCTTATTAATTATTTATTAGAATTCCTTTTATAATTTTTTCTATAAATCTGTAATAAAATCCCGAATCAGGTAAATATTTATTTAATAAAATATTATTGGTCACTTTATAAAATCTTACTGCAATATCAGTTTATTTAATAAGCGAAATCATTTATAAATAAAAATTAAATAATTCTTTAAATTGTTGAAATGTTGCCAATTAATTAATTATTAAACAAAAACCTTTCGTTGTTATAACGATTAATTAAAACATTCTTATTCTTTAAATGTGAATTTATTTGAATCTTTAGTTATATGTATAAATTATATTAAAAAAAAATATATATATATATATATATATATATAGATTGAAAAAAATGTTTATACAATATTTAGAATATATATCTTATAAAGTAAATAAAAATTTCAATTTAAAAATTCAACGCTTACTTATATTATTAAAGTACAAATTTTTTATCTTGTATATATTTAATATGCAAAATTAATTTGAAATGAAAGTAACCGTCTATTTGATGAACTAATAATTGACTCAATGCAATTTATAATATACGTTAGATATAATTTCATATTAAAATATATTTAAAATAGGCAAGTAATATCCCTTCATTAATGGCTACGAAATATACAAGTTTGTCAATCATATTGCATTTTACAGGTGCATTATGTAATGAGTAATAGCACTCTCGTTTCTCGAAAACAATGCCGAGTCCACTATTATATTAAATTATCTGATAATATTTTAAATATCATTTATTCTAATTCAAAAATGCATTCAATATCTACATATTTTTATATTATTTGTATAAAATACATGTTAATGTCTATAAGTATGAGTAGTTTATTTATAATATTCCATGTATTGCTAGAACGTCGCTTCTTATAAAATAATAATTATTTTTAAAGTATATGAAATAAGATATTTTATTGTTTAATATATTAGAAAACGCAATTCAATTATTGACGTAAGGAAGACTTTTTATCCCTACTAATGTACATTAGCGAACTATATACAGTTACAATAACTTAATGCATATTAGATAATATTGTAAAGTGAAAATTGTTAGATCGTTTGTCGATCTATTGGGTAAAGGTATATTAAAGAAATCAAATTAAATTAAAAAAGTAAATTACAATAACTTATTTATGTACATAGGCTGAGGATCGTAAATGTACTTAAATAAAACATAAAATGGTGTCATCGAAGTATGCTGAACATGTACACAAACGTAAACCATAATATTTATAATGAAAAATATCTCTTTCAATAATATCCTTCGCGAATCAGAGTTCATTAAAGTATTCAAAAATTTTCAAAAATATTGACACTTAATGGTAAAATAATAAATAAATACTTTATTTGCCTTAATGCCACTGCCAAACTTGCTAAGTGCGTGCTCGACATAATCAACACATCATAATGACCATAAAGACGTTCTCGAAATTCCTCCTATGCATTTACCCTTAAAGTTCATTTTGATTTATCGATTATTAGCAGATACTAACTCGTACTCTTTGACCTTGGCACGAATATTCCGTCTTGTTTGCAGCTTGAGTCTTATCGCTCACGACCCTGAATTTCAACGATACCTGCCTTCTATCATTATCACTTGTAGGTTAAGTTACAGAGGGCTACTCTGTTACTCATTTTTTCTTCAAATGTGTTAATCGACATATAACGAATATGCAAAATCAGACAGTTAATATGAACGATAATGAATTATTATAATAAGCCTTTGATCGAAAGTACAAGTGCTGCTTATCGCATAGTATTAAGTTTTGATATTCTATACACATGAACCTACGTAAAAGTGAAGTTAAGAAAGAATTAAAGATAATTTGGAACATATAATTTAAAGCTGTAATAATAAGAAATACGAGATTACGGCTTGATCAACGATCTTTCAGTATTGTTAAATTAACAAGAAAGTAGAATAAATAAAGTAAAGATTATGTAGAGAATAAAATAAAAATAGAATAAATGAAAAAGAGAATAAAGTTTTAATATAGAAAATTACAATAAAATTTTGATCAGGTAAAAATAAATATGACGAAATGTCAAAACAAAATGTTAAGAAAAAAAAGGAAAAATATAATAATCATATTAAAATTCTAATACTGTTTTCAGATTTAAGTGTAAAAGTAATCAGTGCGCCATTTACTATAGGTAATTAAGATTTATGTGAGAGCTCTAAATTTCACGCCATTACTATAAAAAATGTATACATATTAATAAATTCAACATTATTATTAATTTATAAATAAGTAGAACATTTAAAATTCAACATATAATTGTCAATACGAATGTAATTATTGGGATTAATTCATTATAATAAAGATTTTATACTCATCTGCTGAATATTTATAAAATTTCTGCAAATATTTATAAAAATTATTTGAGAATAAATTGTCGAATCATGTTAAATTTTTCGTTATAATAGAATTAATAAGCAAATAGAATATAAAAACGATCTACTTAAATAATCATATGCTTTTTTAATTACTTAATCAATACTTTACTGTTGTTTTATTATGAACCTCTAAGAAAAGTAATTTGTAAAATTCATAAATTTGTAAATATTATGATAAAATTAAGAATCTGCAAAAATTACATATGAATCAAAGATCTATGTATAATATATATATTTATTATATAATATTTTTAAAATACGATGAAGCGCATGAATATTATAAATTAACTCTTAGCAACTAAATTTATACTATTCTAATACATCTATTAATAAATTAAAGAAAAGTAATGTAATAATTATTTTTATAAATTTTAAATCTCTATTAATACTATTATGCTAATACAGTCTAGTTGCTTTTATTCAATACAATTCATTATGTATAAAACCTACAAGTGTAAAATAAATTTAATTAGAAATAATACGATTTAAATGTTAGCGTGTGAACTAATTATTATTATTTTTGAAAATATATTATAATTTATTTATTAATATAAGATTTTAATTTTTAGCTAGAAGATACGAATCGCGAAGCTTTGTTAAAAATTAAATAAGTAATGCATTTAAATAAAAATAAAAATAAAAATTTTTTCTACAAAAGATTACATTGATAATAATTATGATATAATGCAAGTTGATAGAAATACTGAATTTACAATATATGATAAAAATAATTTTAATAGTTTCATAATTTTAAATTAATTGTTGGAAAAAGAGTTTTTCTGTACTATCTAAATCATTATTTTTGTTCATCATATTTATCTGTTAAAAATTCATTTCTAATATAATGAGTTTACCTTTAAAATTGAATGATTTTATTATACGTTTGAGGCTTATTATATTTAAATATATATTTAAAATAGAATTAATAAATACATTTTATAATCTAAAAAAATCCTTAAAGTTTATCTTTAATTTAAATTATTATTAAGTTAATCATTGAAATAATAAACAATCAAAATTGAAACAATTAATTCATAAACTATCTTTATCGTTATTTACTATAATTATAATAATTATTATTATTTATACTGTATTAATTTAAATTCATTTAAATCTATAAAATTTATATTGCGATTTCATGTCAAAATGTCATAAAAAAAATAACCGTAAAAATCAATTGATAAGGAAAATTTATGTCACATTTCGATTGAATCATATTAAATCTAAAGTAGAAAATATAAATTCGTAAAAGCGAGTATGAGTCATGTACGAATGCAATACACTGATCATTTGAAGACTAAAATATAAGAAAAAAATAGAATTTAAGCAAAAAATATATATTCAATGAAAATACAGTACTCGTTTGATATACGAATAGTAAAAGAGAATCGTCTCGATCATAAGAATTGAGCCAATCATTGTAATTACATCATGACACTGTTATTGATATTATTTAATTTTTTCTATATCTATAAAAAAAAAAAAAGATAAAAGAATGGGAAGTATGGAATAAATTATATAAAATTACATTGTAGAAAATAAATTGACAATTTAACTCGAAAAAAGTAGAAAACTACAAAACAATGCGAAACGCAGTGATAAACTTGTATAATTCACTACTAATTATCATGACAATTGTGCACAAATTATTGTTTTCTTTTTCATCTTCGTATTATGCAATACACTTCATGAAAATATGTAGGAAGAATAAACAAATTTTAATAAAAAATAAAAATAAATCAATAATAATAATAAGTAAAATCTATTCTGTAATAGCTTTCTTAAATTATAATATTATCGTTTGAAAATGAAAATCATCGAAATAACTATTTCAATTATAATTAATAAATTAATGACATTTAAACAATCTTTTGATGCTGAATTCAATTATATTAAATACTTTAAGTAAAAAAATAAGTGAAACAATAATTTATGCTATTTTCTATTATCATCTTTCACATATTACTTAAAAATTTATAATACATAAACTTTAAGATGACCTTCGATTTAACATTTCTTACTTAATCTTTTAGTACTTATTTGCCAACCATTAAACTTATTACCATAAGACTAATTAACTTTTCTCAGCTCTTTTATAATTGCTTTAAAAACAACGACAAAAATGACTAATTTAGTTACACAAATATAGACATGCAATAGCATTGTTATGATTATGGATTAAAAATTATTGCACATTTTAATTTTTACATATTTGATTTTCGTTAATCTTTAATGTGTATTATCATTAAATTAATTTGTGAAAATTATTCTACATTGTATTTAAATATTTATATATTATTTTGATTCTAAATATTTGTAATTATCATTAGATATTATTTACTGCATTGAAAAGGGAAAAATTTGGTAATTCAAATACAAATACATAACTGTTAAATGCACATCACCTAACACATATCCAAAGAATAAAATTTCCACGATAATGTAATAATTGAACATAGAACCTGTCCAAATTATTCATCCTTGTGAAGAAGAAAAAAAGCGTTTTAATTATGCTTTATCTCGTGTTATCTAGCTTGATCAAATTAATCGCTGAACAATCGCTGAACAGCTCGCATTCATAAGCATTTAATATTTCACCGCACCCCTAAGCTATGCATCGCGTGGCACTAAATGTTATTAAAAGTTTGCCAGTCGTTTCGCTTAATGATCTTTATTTTCTTGGTGACCTAAGGCACTAGCTTCCAATGGAATGATAATTCCACGATTTTTAATACTAAATAATAATTCAATTTTATGCTTACGATACTTAACTTTCCATGCGTATTTAACTCTTCGATTAAACATTTTTCTTAATTGAAAATTTAATTTTTAGTCTTCTTTCGTTTCATAGATTAATATTAACAATAACAATATTAACAATAACAATATTAATAATAATAATAATAATAATAATAATAATAATAAGAAGAAGAAGAAGAAGAAGAAGAAGAAGAAGAATAATAATAATAAAACACCTTCATCGGAACATTACTTATGTAAGCGAAAAAAATTACATCAGAGTTTTTCCACAAATAACAAAATACAAAAATAGCGGTGATATAAATGCATATTACTATAAAATCCGTTTATTAAAGATATCATGCGATGCGACTCATAGCTCCATCAACATTAAACGCGATATGGGATATCGATTATGAATCTACGTGCAATATAAAGAAAGAGCGGAACAGCGAAAACATGCAATATACTAATAAACGTGGTTTTATCATTCGCATTCGATTGTCATGGTAGCTCAGTTTATAGTAAGATCGACATTTCGCCGGCGAATATTGCCTTAATAGGATACGATTGGATGAGATAGGTCGATTTATCGTCGAACCTGATTAAGGGTTGATCGAAGTGAAGGTCGGAACTCTTTTATCGAGATTTGAAATAATTCAAGGAAACGTTCATCACAACATGGAGAACCTATAGTATTCTAACACTTTCAGCCAACATAAGGAAGGGGATCTGGATATACTTGCTTTAAGACATCAAATACAGCATGAAAAATACAATTAATTATTATGTAAGTCTGTACTTTTTATTGTATTGTGTATGTGAATAAATAAGTCTGGTTTGAATTTTTCATCTCCGAAAATATATATCGATCCGAGGAACCTTTAATCTTGACTAAGTCTAATTTTGTTGATGAAAAAATTTATATCAAAACATATAATTCGTAAGCTTGCAATTTATAATTACTAAAAAAATAAATAGTTTAAGAATACTTTTACTTTAATATATTTTAATAATCGTCTAACTATTCATCATTATTTACTATTATGTAAAAACAATACATGTATAATCAAACAGATTAATTGATTCTTCGACAAATAATTATCGACAAATAATACGTGTGTAGGTGGATCTTGTATTTTTAAAAAAGAAAATTAATGTTGTTATTGATTCTTAAAATTTATTTAAATTTTAATCTTTTGTCTCATAAAATTTCAAAAATATTAATCCGTTACGCGCCCAAATAACTTTTATTATGTACTAATTGCATATGTGATACAGGTATACTTTCCACTACTTAAAATACACACGTACGCACGCGCGCGCGCACACACACGCACACGCACACACACACACACACGAATTTATATATATTGTATGCACGTTTTATAAAGATGAATTATATATAAATTGTATTGTAATAGATTTTTTTAATTTGACTAAAATCTTTAAATAATAAGAAAATAGAAAGACAAAAAAAAACATTTTAATATTATCATAGAATTTGATTTTCATAAATTTAATGACTCTACCATAAGTATTACAAATTTTGTATATAATATCTTATAATTTTTTATTAATGAAATATTGAATTGAATTTTTTTTATTTAATGTTTTTATTTTAATGTAACTAAATTTAACCAGATAAAAATATATATAAATTGTTAAAAACTCACATTATATGAGTAAAAATCTTCCTCCGATTCAAACTAAATTTATATTTGTTATTAAAAACAATATTCCAATTTCCTTAATATTCCAAAAAAAAATGTATATATAAAAGGAATTTAAATTTGCCAATAACAAATAATGTCTTTCATCCATCTGTATATTATACTAATAATGCAAATATTATATTTCTCCATTTGTCTTGACGTATAAAAGTTAAATTAGAGTTATACAGTTTATTCGATTTATATTATTCAAAAAAAAATTTGAACAATTGTTGTCACTTTCTTTTTCTTCAAAAACTGAAGTTATATATTTGAATTTTATCAAATTTCTCGATTTAGAATCATTAGCAATTGCCTATTAAGACTATTCGACTAATTAATTAAATTATACAGTTAGGTGTTTTTAGTTAAACATATTACAAAGTCAAATAACCTATACAACTATCACATACGTTAATTAAAGTAAATATAGCTATAAAGTTTAAGCTTATCATCACTTATTAAGCACATGTACATTTGTAAAAGCACATGAACGTTAAAAAATTGAGCTTTTAATGTTACAGTTTGTAATTTACGTATGGGATTCTTTTATCTAACGTAGAATGAAAAATCAAGTAGCAAATAAAAGAAGCAAAATGAATTACCTACTTGAGGCATTAAGAGCCGCAAAGGGACACGCCAGTCTATCTGCATAAATGCTGTACGAACTATAAACCCACCGCCGAGCTATAAAACCGCCAGGGTAGATCGACCGACTGGCACCAGCTAGTAAATGTCAAGGTCATGGCTCCTACTTCCACGCGAATATCATCCTTCTTTATGTGAAAGAGTACGAAGAAAGAACGAGATAGATAGAGATAGAGAGAGAGAGAGAGAGAGAGAGAGAGAGAGTGAGTGAGTGAGGAAAGAGCGAGAAAGGCAAGATGTTCGCGTGAAGGTGCGCAGCGAACTTCCGTTCCAAATTTAACTATTCCTTACCAACTCGGACATGGCTAGTTAGTCGACAGGACTCACGGATACTCCTGCTTCTCATCGCTAACTCTAGATTATTTTCAAGTTTTCCAACGTGCATGAACCACGACATACTCAATGTTAGCGGATTCAGATTTTCTCGAGCGAACGCGAAAGCCAGGAAAGAGGAGGATACAATGTCAGGAATTGTATTAGAGCTATTATATTACAGCCAATGTGCAGCAGCAACCGTTCAACCAATTTTATCTTGGGCACACTGAGGTAATAACAGAATTTAGGATCTTTCAGATTTTCAAATGTAATTATTTATAGCAGCAGGATAACACCTGCTTATATTAAAAATAACTACATTTGTGATGCGAGCTTAATAATATTCCATCTTTTATAGAACTATTATCGCATCCCATTGATACCGAAGTAGATCAATATGCATTATAAGTATTTATTTTAGTCATTGAGGATTTGCATTTTCAAGTCTTTAAGTATTATCCTTCATAGAAATGAGGTTATGCGAAATAGCTATAAACTGTAAATGGAGAAAATTTTATGCAAGTTACACATACTTGGGTACATAAAAAAAAATCGTATAAATTTTTTAGATATAAGAAGTAATTTATCCTAAAACTATGGTATAATTGCTATATAACTGATGTTTATCTCAAATAAAATATTAGTATAAATATTTCTGATTAGTTGCACCGTACGTCATAATTATTTGCCTTTAGAAATTCTAAAAAAAATTATACCTTATCAATTATAGAGATTTACACATTCGATCTATATAAAATTTTTATACACAGTTAACGATCTGTATTATTAAATTATTTAAGTCCATTTGAATTATATTTTCCATTAGTTATAACACGAATTATGTAAATAATCACAGGGTACTACATATCAATGTATAATATTTATTAATTATTTAAAGTTTATATCTTAAAATGTTATGAATTTAGGTAATTTATAGATTTATGTAACGAAATATGATTTTCTAATTATTATATTATATTTTAATATTTCAGCGATACAATCCTGTTTAATAATTACCTTTTATGTTACCTTAAATCTGCACTGGTAAATTCATCTAAATAAACTTAAAGATAACTGTCAATTAAAATAAAATATAAACTAACTCCAAGGTTAATCACAATAATACATTATAATTCTTATAAAAATAATTTTAATATTACATAAAAAAATCAATCGGAATTTAACGTTTGATGATTAATCAAAATTATTTATTTTTAAAATATGTAGTCAACTTATATATATATATATATATATATATATATATATACTAATCTAAATCAGAAACTTGATTTGATAAATAAATTTTATATCAGTTAGTTATATGTAGAAAATAATTTATAATACAAAATACAATAAAATATATATTATATATAAAAATATAGATATGTAGATGTATTCTAGTTGGAAATATAGTAAGAACATAACCGAAACTTTCAAATACATTCAATCGATTATTCATAACATAAACACTGTAAGTAAAAATTATCAGCAAAATAAATTAATAAACCATTTACACTTACAAGTATATTATAAATAATTGTTAGCGTTGGCAAGTTAGAATTAGAATGGTATGCAGCTTATGTAGTTATAAAATTATAACTCCTTTTAAGCAGATTTTTTATATAATTATAAAATCTATTGTGTCTATATTTTATGCAGTTAATCTTTTTTTGCACGAAAACTGAGCTTATCGACCTTTTAATTCAAGGACATAATAATTTCCGTTGCTATTGTTAATTAATACCTGTCCAGTTAAAGATATAATTAAGAGAATTTAATTAGTATCCAAATTCATTATGAATAGTAAATTGTAATGACTCAAGATAATCTTAATTTAAGATATATAATATTAAAATCAAAAATATCAAATTAATAGATATACATGTCCTACTTTATACATAGGTTGAAATATTATTGATTTGTATATTTATTTAAACAGTTTTAATGTTTAATATTATATATATATATATATATATATATACATGTTTATAAATTAAAGAGAAAAAAATTATCAGTAGTTTAAAATTAATAATTTAAAAATATTATTTTAATAATTCAAATTAAAATGTCATACATGCATTTAAGACATGAAATAATTATATAATCCAGAAATGTATTAATATTATTCAATTATTAAATGCTATGTTCACATTTATCAATGGCATTGTCGTTATTATTAAATTTCTGTGAAATGTATCATTTATTCAGAAATTATACATTACAATCAGCCAGTTGACATACGTACCCTAGTTTTTAAATACTCTTCTTGATAATTGCAAAAACATAAATATATATTTACTTTAGTATACTAGAATATCTTATTAGTTGAACAACTCAATTTATTTTAGATCTGTAAATCAAAGACATAAGAAATAAGTGATACATAGCTAGAACTATGTATCAATATGTTTATTATTAAGACATTAAATAAACAGTGACAAAAAATTTAAATTTAGAAACAAAATTTGGATATATATAAAATAAATTCAATTTATAGAGCTAAAAATTAATACGATATATTTAAAAAATACTTGATATAATTAATTATTAAATCAAAATTATTACATTATTTATCAGTTATTATCATTAAAATTATTACCATTTACTTGATGATTACAAAATATATAAAACTTTTATATAACAAAATTATTTAGAAAACTTTTAACTAACACGAGGGATAAGAATATTGTCGCAGAGTATAATTAAAACGATAATCATGATCGTTCAAATAAAATCTAAAAATAGAAAATCAGATAATTTGGTATTGATAATGAGATAAAACAAAAGAAAATGCTTTTATTGTTTCTTAAAAATTAAATAGAAATAATTTAGTTATTATAAAAGTTGAAAGAATAACAAAATAGAAATATCAAGGAGTTTTTAATAAATAAGTAGTCATAGCTATTTATTTATTTAATTTATTCTTATTAATTTGAATATTAGACTTTTCATATGTGATAAATAATATAAAATTTTTGAGATTTCAAATCTAAAAACTCGTTTCTTTGATTAAAAATATGTACATTTGCATGTACGTGATTTATATCCGTACGCGCGTGAGATTTCTATTATATTTATACAAAGAGAGTTACCGAATACCATTTTATTATGCATGTCATGAGCTTGTAATTTTATAAATTCTATCTTCATATAATTATTTTTCATTTAGCACAAATATATATTGTTAATATTTATAACTCTATACCTACGGGTCTTCCTTATAGTTTTAGCCATAAAATGAGAAGAAAAAGAAAACACTACGAAATTAGAAGATCCAGTAGTAAATTTAAAAGCTTAAAATTAATCGAAAATATGCAAGTTTAAAATGTGTGAATTGAATTTTAAGTAAAATTCATAAACTTATGTAAAATTAAATACTATTAATTTAAAAATAAAATAATGTTTATTTCTTTAAACCTGAAGATTGTATTTTTGTTCATAACCAATTAATGATCATTAGTACATTTTAAAATAAATATTAACAATATCCTCTCAAAAACTTATTATATTATACGTTAGAAAAAGAATTATAATATATAATTAAAGAAATATTATTAATTTTAATATTTAATATAATATAATTAAAAATTATAATATATAATAATTAAATATTATTTAAAGCTATATATGTGCAAGTAATGGAATTAAACATTATAAAATTATTTTGATTAAATTAAATAAAATTAAATAAAAAATTGAATTCAATTCCTATGAGACAGTATTATTTACATTTGTATTTATATAATATTTATAAAAAATTAAATTAATACACAGGATTCCTGAAAATCCGATCAATCAAGTGAATGGATTGTCAAGTAAGTTTATATATAATATTTTTGTATTACAATATTCATACCGTCTATGCTTACTCGATATTTATCATAATTTCATTTATTTTTATAATTTGTATAAATAAATATTTTTTTAATTGATACATAGAAGAAACAATTATATAATGATTAATTTTAGTTAGAATATATGTTTGATATTATATGCTTTTGATTGCTTATGTAGTATAAATTTTGAAAAGTTAAAGTAATAGCTTGGAAACTTAATTTAATTGATAAGTGGTCTTATCATATTGAATATATAAAAATTTTTTTTTTCTTTCGTAGATAAATGTCTAGCATGAACATTTCAACGGTATTTCCAGAAGAATATCCTGATCATCGGCAGGAGAACAATGATCAGGAAATGAAAAATAATTCTCAGCATAAACGTATTAGGCATAATCATCAGCTACAGCAGCGAAATCGTCATGAAACATGTGAGTTTTTTTTCTGATCCTAACTCGATTATTTAGGAATAAAATAATTCTTTTAATGAATACATTTATCATCCAGTCATTAGTCACTTTTTGACTACTGAAACAGGCAAGATATTATCATATAATTAAGATAAGTTACCAATAAATCGTAAGCTAAGATCATGTTATAGTTACGTGGAGCATCATTGCAGGTATAAATTAAATGATTAATGTACAAAGAGTATAGAGGAAATTAATAGTCATCGCATTGTTATTATCGTAAAATTTAATTGTTTTATAACATTTTTCATTTCAATTAATGCTATATTAATTTATTTTACTCTTCTTCGTAGTATATAAATATTTAATATAAATATAAATATTTTATAAAAGCATTAAACTCTATGTACTTAAATATTTAAAGAAACAATAAAATATTTGACTCAAGAAAATATCTTCATTTTTTACTGCATGCATAAAAGTGTTTATAATTTTGCATTTCTGATGTTATAGATATACATTTTTAACTTTGAAATTTATTATTAAAAGTTTCTACGTACATTTATATTTACGCTATTAAGTATAATTAAATAGACGAATATTATTGTAACTGTGTAGATTTGTTAATTTTTTATAGTATAATTGCTTTGTTATTGTATAAAAACTCTATTGAATGTCAAATTTTTTACATTTCAAGTATTATGCAATAAGAATCAATATAACTGATTAAAAATGTACTATAATAAAAGTTGTAAATTATATCTAATTATTATGTAATAGATATAAAAAAATATTATAAATATAAAATCTAAAAATCTCACCAAATATGTGAACCAGATCTTCCAAGATGATTTAATAATTTTAAAAGTGTAATGGAAAAACATACATTTTCCTTGATTCGATCGAACGAAAATTTACGATAATCTTTTGATTTGAAGTGTATAATTAATTCCAATAATTACTTTAGTTTTCTGAAAATTTACCGTGACAGAAATATTTATGATGCAACTACATCATGAACTACGAATATTTGAGAACAATGTCGACTGTCATTAATAAACTACACGTATCAACTTATCCTTACATTATTAATAGTTTTATATAAGCTATTGAAAATAGAGGTTTTAGTTGAAAAAACGTTATTTTTAATTTGATTGTGTAATACAAAAGTTTATGAAATAATATATAATGAACATAAACAAATTACTACAAGAAAATATTAATAATATTGGAATTACTTACACTTTGTTTGTTTTCTTTTAACTTCATATTCACAAATGAGTTTAAAAACTTTGGATGATGTACTATTTTATAAATGTTATTTTTTTGATTTTTGAATGGTATATTTTTAAACAAATAAATATGTTTTAAATATTTAATTTATCAAAACTTACACTATATTATTACATTTGAATAGTAAGTTAATATCTATGTATACACTTTAATTATATAGATTAGATAAATTATTTTTAAAATTCTATAAGACATTATATTCAAGTTTTTATAAATATATTTTTAGTTAACATTTATAATATATATATATATATATATATATATTTTTTTTATTTTTTTTTAATATCTTCACATTTTCAAATCTTTACATCATTATCAATTAATTTTAATGAGTATTATTTATTTCAATGAGTATATTATAATATTAAATAGTTATTCAGATAATGGATTTATATTATACCTTTTATAAATTCATATATGAATAATCTAATACTCTTTCTTGATATAATAATGCTATAACTACTATATGTGCAGACAGAGGAAAAACATTTATGTTATTTGCATAACTGATCAAAAAATGCTGTATATTCATTACGTAAACAATTACATACTGGATTCATGTAATCTTATATATCTTGAATATTCTAAGTGTATTATCTTTCAACTACGTTAAGGCTTATATACATAGGGTAATGGAAAAGAAATTACACACTTGTTTCAAAATATTTTTTACATAAAAAGTATATGAGATGTTTTACTGAAACACTGCTTTATACAAACGGTCTTTAATACCAATTTGCATAAATAGTTCATTGTATACACATACTAATATGTATAAAATACACTTTTCACAGACACTGACGTATAATCAATTTTGGAATTATATTACTAAAATTTTATTCGATCTTTTCCCATATCTATAAATAAAACTAATAAATTTTATTAAGCATATAAAATTTTGCTCAATTTACAATTTAAATCTTTATAATATACTTGTAATTCTTAAAAATACATTAATCATATATTCACAACATGTAGAATATATGAATATGACTGGTCTCTCAATTCCTCATATGTTATACTAGTAAGTAGAATAATGGAATAAATTTAAGTAAAAAATTATAAATATATTGTCTGGATTATTAGTAATTGTCTCGATATTTTCTCATTTTTTAATTATCTTTGAATTCATATTGCTTAGTTCATTTATAGACTAGAATTATTTCTTTACTTATCAAAGTACATTATTTTGATTATACGTGTTTAAATATTTTACATATAATATATAATAATATGATATAATATAACAAATATCTTTGTATTAATGTATTTAATAATAATATAAAAATTATCTTATATAATATGTAAAACATTGAATGATGTTTATTATGTTTTTATGTCGCGAGTCATTTTATATAAAAAATCTTTTCTATTTTCATCATAATAATTTACTATTATAAATATCTTTAAATATTGCATAACATTTCAAGTACTATTATATTGAAATAAATGATTCTTTATTACTAATTATTATATAAATATTGAAATAAAATCAATTATAAAATTTATATTTGAAATAAAAGATTGTAAATAACATCCAATATAATAATATTTTTTAATATTTTAAATTTAATATATTTACCTACAGCAAAAAACATTTTGAAATTGAAATAAAATTTTTATTTATTTTTGGTTGCATTTTTATACTTTATTTATCATTACATATCGGTGTTGATAAATTTGTTTTATTAAAAATTAAAAGATTTGCTATTGAAGGTCAATTTTTGAGATGTTTATCACGCAAATAGTATTATATTAAATAATAAATAGTAAGGTTTTAGATTCATAATAAATAAATACAACTAATTAATTTTCATCCATTGATTCTCAAGTTTTTGTAATATTACAATTGCAATTCATTTTCAATATTCTTTTGTATCACTTTGAAATATCAAATATAATATTTTGATATAATTTATTGTTTTGCTAATGTATATTTTTACTGAAATTCTTATTTAATATGCAAGTTTAATAGATAATTATATATATATATATATATATATATATATATTTATATATATTAGATTATTAATTTAAATTGATTTTTATATTGAATTGACAAAAATTAGATTTTTTGTTAAACTGCTTAAACCTTTTCTAATAAGTTTTGCAGTTCTAACGATATTAATCAATATCGTCAACATATAAAATAATTAATAAATGTTTGTACAATTTTTCGTTTAATAGATTTCATTTTATAATTTTCTGTATCTATTATTTTAATATGTAAAATGTATTTCTATGTTAAATATGTATGCGATTATTTTATACGTAAAATAAATATATAAATAAATAAGTAAATAACATCCGAGTTTAAATAAACATTTTTTTAAGAGTCAAATAATAAAAGTAAAATCTGTGCAATATTGAATAAACAATAATCTAACAGTATAGCATAATATCAAATAAATCTCATTAACTATATCATTACGCATTAAAGACATCATTGGTGTATACCAACTAAATAAAAGAAAATTATTTAAATTCATAAGATAACATTAATATGCTTTTATCAACTATTTTTTACATTCGGTTATTATATTGAATGTATTTTTGTATGCAAGAGACAGCGGCAAATCCATTTACATATAACCTGAGAGATTGTAAAGGTTAATCCATCATTTCTGATCTCCCTGAATAAAAATTATTGAAGGTCAAATATTCAGATATTTATACTGGAAAAAATTCATAAACCATAATGAATAATTAATAAAATAAAAATAAAAATATAAGTACGTCGATTGTATAATTAGTATAATAATAACCTAATTATTAAACATAATTTTAATAATAAAAATATATTTGTTTAAATAACAATCACTTAATTGGTATACATTGTTTAGATTAATATGTTCTATGTTCCTTTATTTAAATATAGATACATCACAAATATTTTAATTGATCCTATTTAATACTATCTAAAAGATAATAAATAAATAAATAAATAAATAATAATTTATTTATAAGAATATAAAGTTTATAAATACATATAAATATTCTAAATTATGTACTTGTCTGTATAAAAAAATTTTAGTAACTTGTATAAATTTTTTCATTCGAAACGGAATTTTAAAATAAAAAATATATTATTTAATTGCTATTTCTATAATTGTTCTTATTCAGATATTTAGTTACCTAACTTATATTTTAAGTAATTCTACAAATACTTAATTACAAATACAATTTTTAAAAATCATTTGCATAAAAAAAAGTATATTACAAATAAAATTGACGATAAAAATGAACTTATTTTAAGAGAAATATCATTAAAAAGAAAAGAAAAAATTCAGTATCTTAAATTATTATAATATGAAATGAAGAAAATAAATCTTAATATTCATAAAAAAAAAATATATATATATAAATATATATACTCAAAAATTTAAACGCACCATAACAGTAGAAATAATAATTTAAATTATATCAATTATTGTATAAAATGTCATTTTTGAAAATAATGAATAGTATAATGAATACAATTAATAGTTTTATTTAGATACATTTCAAGCCTATATTTTAACGTTGCCGAATCTAACTCAAAATCAGAAAAAGGATTCAATCTCACTTCATGAGATTACCATAATTCTTAAAATAATAATGTTTCATGCGTATACGTATAATTAATAAAATTCATATTTTTAATTAAGGAAATTAATTGATTGTTGTAAAATTTTTTTTACAAAATTTTAGAAGAGTTTAAAAAAAATTCGTGTTTTACAAATGCTATCATTTGGAATTTCAATTTACAAAAAAAAAAAACCTGTTATTATTTATACTTCGATTTATTATTACTAATTTTACTATTACATATTTTCTAATCTCTAAAATTACTTTATCAATATACATGACTTTGATATACAATAAGAAATTATTTTTAAATTCTTCTAATTACATAAGTGTTGAGTCCCAAAACATTATTAACCGTTGATTAGTATATCAGAGACAAATCTTCAGTCCTAGATGATATATTCTTTTAGTTATTCTTTAAGCTTTATAATTATTGTTATTATCTATCGAATATCTTGGAATTTAAAAATAATTCTGCTTTTTTCGAATGATTTATGGTGACATAAGTGATGACAAAACTGTAAAGTACGATACTGATACTTTTATCACCTAAAATAGTATCAAAGAAAACTTAACGATATTGTCATTTTAATATTAAAGAAATTTATAATCATATTAGTTACTGCAGAAAAATTTTCCATGTTAAGAATATATATTGTTCCAGCAGTTAAGAGACATGGTTTTTGACTCCTGAGTATCATGAAACTTAATAATCTTTTATATTTATTTGATATAGAATTCTCGTACCATTTACAATTATAACTAAACAATAAATAAAAATTATATAAGCGCATATATATATATATATATATATATATATATATATATATATATATATGCGCTTATATCTTCTGCATATAATGAAAATTTAATTACCACGCTTTATAAACCAACAAGCTATGCTCCTGTATCTTTTCACCAGGCCAATTATAATAAAAAAGATGAATTATTTCTGCAACCGCAAAAAATATGAAACGAACCATTTGACTGAGGTTCTTATTATACAATATAGCCTAATAATAGAATATTTTAACCAAATTTATAAAAGAGTATATGACAATAAAATTGAATTTTATGAAAATTAGTATACTTCAAAGCCTGTAATAGTCAATGGTATCATAGCGCATACAATGGAAAAAATATTGAGGTTTGAAAATCCAGATTGTAACTTATCTACAAATCTATTTAAAAGAAGAATATAATTTAATTGAATGTAACTATTATCCAAATAACTATTATATAATAAATTAAATTATTGTACTAAACTCTAATGTATATTTATGCAGAATTATGCATTTAAAAAATTTCTGTTTAAATAGTTCTTCTTTCTTTTTATGATGTTCCTTTGATTCAATATTAGCACATTGATTCACCATAATAATCGAATCATGCAGATTTGTTCTGATTCACATAAGAATTTAAAATAGTCGTATAATGCCGAAAAATATAATAACGAATTATATATATATATATATATATATATATATATATATATTATTTTTTTTTTTTATTACTTACGTTACGATAACAAAAAGAGCACAAGCATGATACACAAATGTAAAGTAAAGAGTATCGAAACCTAGTAAAAAAATTATTGATAAGGTGTCACATAAAAAGCCATGAAATGTAATGAAATATATATTATCATCAAATATATTAATGTAATATTTTATTAGCCTTGGCGATTGTGGAAGCCGTGATTCATTTTTTGGAAACACAATGTCCATTGTATGCAACGTGAAGGGTAGCATACTGTAAAAAAATACAGCTACTAACATGTATACTGATAACAAAAAAATTCATATTAATGTTTGTATAAATAAAATTCATTTTTAAAATTGATTTACAATCATGATAGATAGTTTTTAATTACCTATATAATAAGTGTTAATGTCATAAGCTTTCTTATAATATTTATCAAGAATTTTCAAATCTTTATCATAAAGTACTTTAAAATCATAATTAATTTGTTCTAAAACTTTTTTGATCTGTGATAAACATATATATTGAATTATCATTGATTTAGATAACTAATAATTTATATAAATTAATTTTATTATAATAAATTTTCTATTGTTCATTTAAAATTATATAAAAATGGAATTAAAGACTTATAAAAGTTATAAATGTAAAACCTCTTTTCTTAGTATCGTAGCGAAAATATTTTTAAAAATAAAATTCCCATAATATAAAAATGATGGTATACTCAGAATAAAGCCTTGGAAGTCGTGTCTCATCTCGAACATTTTTATCATCTGAAATATTATAACTTATATTTAAAATGAAAAAATTTCATAATGTTGAACATTATGTGAAATGTACTTGTGGTATAAAGATAGTTAAGATTGTGATCATTAATAATGTTTGATTAAGAATTTTAATTATTGGTTTTTGATAAGGCCAATGGCCACAAAATCTTAAAAATTTGTTGCAACGAAAATAGTATTTGCTTGTTAAAATATCCATAATTTTTTCGCTGTTACTTGCATAAAAACTAGTAAAAGTAAAAATCACGATAGTTCTTCTTTTTTATTGGCTTTATTCGATCAATAATTCAGTCTCTATGCACAATGAAAAAAATAAATAAATAAATAAAAATACAATACGCGTCACTCACATACAGTATAATACTGCAAGTAATTTTCAGCTATTTGCATAACTAATTAAAAGTATATCCAGATCTGATTACTATGTATATCGTGTTCATTTTTATATTCAGCGTTTCTTGCTTCCTTCTAGTATTGTAAATATATAAACATGCAATCAACGTATTATTTTATATTTCATTCAAAGTTATTATTTTTTTTATTATTATTTTTAATGTAAATAAGGCAGTTATTTTAATAAAACAAACACTTACATATATAATATGAAACTTTTACAATAAATAAATATTTATATTTAAATATAATAATATTAAATTTATTTATATTTAAATATAATAATATTAAATTTATTATAATACGGGAATATACAAACACGTAAGTAAATATAAGTAAATTTATACTCTATTTTTAATAAATCAAACAAAAATTTTCGCTATAGTTAGTATATATGAACTTTTAATAAATAATTATATTATTGAAACAATATATCAAGTATAGGATGACTATATAATATAACTTCATAATTACATTTGATTGATTTTATAATTGAAACTGACGCTTTTATTAAAATAATTATTATCAATTGAAAAATGTTCTGATATTATATATATATATATATATATATATATATATATATATATATTATTAATTAATTATGTTTCTATAAATATTTGTACAGCATATTTTCAATTATAAATATGAATATATAAATTATTGTAAAAAAAATTTTAATAATTTTATAAAATTTTAATTATTTATATGGACAAACTTAATCTGAAATGATATATATATGTATACCTACCTTAACTGTAAACAATATGAAACAATTTTCTTAAGAAAATTATTATTTCATACATAAACAATGATGTTTATATCTTATTAATGCATTGTATTTAATATCTTCCAAATCACTACGCGTAGATCGCATCCAACTATTGATTACGCAATGATAAACATCTATTCGCATTTAGTATTACTTTTTTTCCCGGACATTAGCAACATAAAACATATGCTAAAAAATCATTTACCAATGCAATTATTGATTATACGAAGATGAGTTTAGTCGAAGAAAAAGAATGAAGTAGTTTAAGCAGAATTAAAAGAGCAAAAGTGATTTATTGTACGTGACGAAAAATTAAAATTAATAAATTTTTAGCAAATTTAGACCGTATTTTCATGATTTTCATGATCACAGAAAAAAAAATAAACTAACGATATAAAAAAACAAAAATTTGAGTTTCAAAAACTTATTTTACAATTAGCTTGTTTTCGATTTTTATTTTATTCCACTGCAAAACTTGTCTGCATCATTTGTCACCAGACAAATCTATCCTTTTCCGAACCCTTCCGGTACCTATAAAAAAATGTTATTTCTTCGTGTCTCACACCTTTCGATGTTAAAAAATTGAACGAGCCCTTACATGTATGAGAAATTCAATTAAAATACAGATATATCCATGCAATATGAATAAAAGTGATAAATCTACAAGTACGTAGATTTATTACTATATAATCCGAAATAATTATATTAAAATAATTTTTTAAAAGAATGAAATTTGCTATATTACGACATATTGTGCAGTTATATACGATAAAGCAATTACAATAACAACTTCCTTATATATATATTTGTTTTATTCAATTATAAATACATGCGTGGATTTAATATAAGCCATAATATATAACAAAATTAATAAAAATTAATGTACTATAATTGTGTAAAAAATATATAATAATTATATTAATAGTTAAATATAAATTACGTATCTATATAAAGTATTTGACACGTGTAGCAATGAATTACTCACATTGTAGTATTAAATGTTATAAGGAAAAATTAAATGAATACCGATGAACGCCCCATTGAAGGCAACGGGAATAAGGAGAACCAAAATATTTGAAGGTAAAGAAAGGAGCAGATTTATTTTTATAGGATCGTTAAAGTTCGTATGATGAACCGAGTTGGAGTACGAAGATCATATATATTACGTTCAACGCACTATCTTGCAATACATTTGCAAAATCTTTGCAATTTACCCTCAAGCTTCAAGAACTCAGTAGACTGTACCTTATTTTTTAACATTAAAATAATTATTGTTTACAATATTGAGCAATCTATAGTTAAAATAATGTAATATAAATAATTATAACATTTTTATATTTACATTAAAATCATAATTGTAACATCATAATTGAAATACTAACATTTCATTATAGTTTTTAAGATTTTTGTGACAATATTGATATGAAAATTGAAATATCATAGCGTATTTAATTAAATAACATACTTTCCGTTGATACTCTGCAATATATAAATATATTATGCTATTTAAATGGCATTTAAATAATAAAAATATTTTCTAACATTGTATTAATAAATGATGAAAATTTATAGTGTACGAAGATGTCAAGTTCTTATATATTTTATCCACCTTACAAAACATTTCTTACATTAAACAAATTCTTAATCAAATTAATTGATTAATTAATTAATTGATTAACATTCCATTAATGATTCATTTATCATGTATTTTTATTAAAATTATACCTAGTAGTTGTACTTATAAAAAGTAATATATAAATAAATATTGTATTGAATAGATAAAGTATTTCATATAAATTTTAAATACTGATAATATTTCTAAAAACCATAGCTTTCTTATTAGATTATCGATTTGAAAATCATATTCCAAGTTTAACTTTCGAAAGTCAAGATTTTTAAGTTTTAGTAAAGTATAAAATTTGAATTACATTGTGAAAAAGTTACATACAAATAAATTATACAAATTTTTGTGTGCTATAATGATTATTTAATGCATCTTTTAGTGCTACTTTGTAATTTTTTTTAGTTACACACGAACAATACATAGATCGATTACATAGACCAATTTTACATTTCACGAATTTAAACAAATTTATATAAATATTTGTATAAATTTATAATTTGGAATTTTTAATTTAAATAACTATTTTGATAATTTGCATATTTAAAATTATAGATATTTTATAAATTGTCTAAGCTTCGCATAGCTTCTTTAAATACAGAATTATTGTTAATTACATAAAAATACTAGAGATAAATTTGCATAAATTCAAACTATTTAATAAAGAATTGTAAATATAAATATTTAAAAATAATTTCTAAAATAAATATATTTTATAAACTTCTGTTGTATTAATACAAAAAATCAATATATATATAAAATATGCTTAGGTTACATTTATTCGAAAATTAATTAAATTACGTAAATAACGTAGAAATAGAATAACAAATAATATATATATAGATAGATAGATACAAAATATGGAACGCGTCCGTCGACCCTGAATATACAATTTAAAAACACGAGTGAAGTTTAGCATCCCGAATGAAAAAATACACTTGTATTGGGCCAACTGTGTGGAAATCGTAAAGTCCAATGATGTGATTCAAATCTCTGTGGGAGTTTAAGAATTATCTGAATACGAAGCAGCCGAAAAAATAGTTCTCTTTCCTTTTTGTCCCCTAGCTAAGCTAAATGATGTTATAGTGTATGAATATGAGTAGTTACGTATTCGTTTGAAAAACTTCTCCCACATCAGAGTCGAGGCTTTAATTCATAACCTGCGCAGTCTAGATAATTTTTTTTTGTTTTTCTAACGTTGTATTTCATAATCAAGGTCTATATTCATTTAGAAAATTTCTTTATGACTAATGATTGCTGATTCAAAATTGCTAACCAAAGTATATTAAGAAATACTGAAATACACCTTTATTGTCATTTGCATTTGTTCGTATGATAAAAAAGATTAGCTTGAATCACTATGTGAAAATATTAAATTTTGCATTAGATGATTTCATTAATAAAATCATAAATATCATATTGCATAATATTGTTATCCAGTCCTTTAATAATATTAAATATTGACATTAAATGAAATAATATAACAATTATAATGAAAAATATGTACAAAAGTTTAAAGAATAAAAATATAAAAAAATATATAAATAAATCAGATTTTCATTGAAGCTCAAAGAATATATATGATTAGTGTAAAGTATGAATATATAAATTTATTCGACCAATTAAAAAATTTAATTGAAAATGTAATTAAGTTATTCGTCTAATCTATGTTTCTGAAAATAGTTGGATTAGAGAAATATTTTATTATGAAGCGTAAGAGTACATATAGCGAAAAGTATATAATTTTTCAATATTGTAGCCAATATAATGAACTTACGCATTTCTTCATACTTACAAATAAATGTAAGATCAATTCTAAATCTGTAAAACAAAAACAAAAAATGAAAATTGCCAATAAGTATATAATTATTTCAGCATGATAGTAAAGTGAAAATTATTACACTGTATTCGCAAGTCTCTTGTATGCGGATGATAAGGGAAAACAAAGAGGCGATATACATATATCTATTCTTGTATCACGAATGCGTGAAGGCACGCTTGTCTTGAATTCACAATGTAACGTTTGGGCAATTAAAATATCTTGTGCGGTGTTATTGTACCGGGAGTGCGTGTGAGCACATTAAAGAGCATAAACAAAGAAGAAAAATCGAGGGCACGCATATAGAGAATCGCAAGAATACCAACATTTTAGAAAGATTTATAATTTATGGTCCTACGTAGATTTAAAATTAATAGATTTATCGCTTTTGCTTATGTGAAGAAAGGAAAACAACATAACGCCTTATTATATCTTGAAATGTCTTTTTAATCGAATACTTTCAAATTAACAGATATCTTTTTAAAGGTACGATTCTACGAAGATAATTAAAAATTTTTTTTTTTTTTTTTTTGTCTCAATATAGCTGATGTAATATTTTTACAATGTAATTTGCATAAAGTTGAAAATTATTGATTTTAGGAAAATTTTATTTATAAAAGTGATTTCTTATTTCAAATTGAACGCTATAAGACTCATCAATTCGTGCAAATATTGTGCTAATGTGAGAAAAAAATTATATTAAGTACATAAGGGTATATTAAACATTTGCATCTAAAATAATCTCAAATAAATTATCTTTTTGTTATTTCTGTTGAAATGACAAATTACAAATTTCAAAGCTTTCAAAATAATTCAAATAATTTTACTAAAAGGTATATATATATGTGTGTGTGTGTTTGTGTGTGTTTTTGTGTGCATAATAGCATGCAAAACCGATTATAGCTATTTTTATCAAGATCTAAGAATAATGTTACCGTAATGATACTATTAATACATTAATCGTTTCAAACTTTATTCAAATGTATTATATAACTTTATTCAATATATATATATATATATATATATTTGTATTTATCATCATAAAAATATTTTTTATTTTTTTTTATAACGTATAATTTATTTATTATTTATTAATTATATTCATATAGTTCTCACAAGAATATGTCAATGAACCTCTAATATAATAAGTTTCATTAAATTATTTAACAAATAGCTTTTAATTTAATTGTCTATATTATTTTCACAAGTATCTTAAATATAAACACATACATTATATATAAAAGTCTTTTCTGTATTATCAATACAAATAATACGTAATTTCTAAATTTAAGTATTTTAAATTAAATACACAAAATAATTAATGGATATAATATATAATAAAGTTAATATGAAGATGTAATAAATTGGCATAAAAATAGATATTCTAAAATAAAACGTATAAACACATATTATGATATTAAAACTATGAAAATTTTATGCGTGAAAATTTTGTTTTATTTAAAAACAAATGAATATTAAATTATTATCAGAATGTATTTTTAAATTATCTGACAAATCACCGTAACGTTTTTAAGTATTTTTTTTATTTTAATTAATATTTTTAGTAATATATTTTATTTGATACTTTGATGATGATAAAAAATTTTTTGATAGAAATATTAGACAGAATTTTTCTATTATTTTTTTCTCAACATTTAGATCATATTATTCTTTTCACTATTTATATACAGTCTCGTGTAAAATTTCGAAGAAGATTAAGCGATATCATAAAGCACGTAAAGCTATTAAAATGTTTAAATTTTTGAAAAGCTAAGTATGATCTGACTGTATAAGCTTTCATCCTTGAATATCATTTATCCAAAGGATTTGATTTATTCTAATTAAAATAATGGGACTAAAGAGTTTTTTTTTGGAGGATGCGTTAATTAAGATTTGGACAACAACGCCTGATTCCAAGCAAAACCATCCACGTGGACACCCTGATTCCGGAGTCACGCGGCGTCCGTATTTTTCATAAATAAACAAGAAAAACAGCTCAGCGGTCCTTTCGAGAAGCCGTCAAAGCGACGCCTCGCGGCCACGCTCAACACAGCTTACACGATGTCCCAATTAAAAGGCATTTAATTACAACTGAGCCTTGGTATAGCACGGCGTTCGTTTGCCTCGCGAGTCACTTTAGCGAATTGCGAAGAATTGCCGATTATTCTAGGAGTGCCGGTAATGATTGAAAGTCGGTCAATAAGCCGCCGTCACCGCCGTCGCTGCCAGCGTAGCCTGCCGCCTTAGCCGCCGCCGCCGCCGCCACCGCTCGCTTTCAGGGCCATTCACCACCGACCGCCATGGACCGTTCGGCATAATCTTGGATCGGCAGGATGCTTCGGTAAAATCCCAATCCAGATTTTATGTGGGAATAAATTTTTATATTTGCAGACCGTTTTTTCCAGTGAATGAAATCTCTGATTGTTCGTGAAGAAGAGCTGAAATCGAGCTCGGATGTGATGTTCCGATTAGCACTCCTGATAACATTGAACATTTTATGTTGGTTAAGCAGAAACTCTGAAAGTTCCTATCAGAAATCTGATGGAAAGAATTAGGTTTGCTAGTCATTTGTTATTATCTGAACTCTTCTTTTACTGGGTAGATAAATTTGCTTTAATATAATCCATGCGCAATAAGCAAACAGCAGATGCTGAAACAGCCAACCAAACATCTAAAGAATCTTTTGTAGTTGATAATATGAAAATTATGAAATTAATGATAAAAATGTTATCGTCAAATATTAAAAAAAAATAGTGGGCTCACCTCAATTTCTCTAATATTTTTCATTCCATTGTTGATTGGTGTTACAATACAATCAAATTCATTTTCAAAACAGCCAAAATAAGTTTAGAATTCTAGATAAGCCAAATAAGCAAAAAATCGCTTCTTGTTTATGATGAGCTGTGTAAACCCATAATTTATTAACAATTTTATGTCTATGAAAGTAGTTAATACTATGATTAGTCAGACATATTAGTATTTAAAATTTTCACTTTCAGCGATAAATGTTGCAATCTAAAGATAATTTCATGTTTTATTTAAGAGAAAAATATCGTCATTCCAAATATTTCTGATGCACATAGAAAACATTTTTTTTATACCTTTACGTTCTAATATTAATTATAATTTTTATAATTATTATGATACAGTTTTACTTAATGCAATCATGTAAATTTAATGTCTATATTTTTATTTAAATAACTGCAGCTTTCGTACAGCATTCCAGTGAAACTAAAGTATATCAGAATGTAAATCTTCTAATTCTATTTTCAATTGTTCTTAACAAATAAATTGTTATTACATATATGAGCTTGTGCGATATACAAATGTTAATACATAAACTACATCTTCGACTATCTATAATCGCGTGACTTTAAATGACGAAGCCGACAATGATGGCAGAAAGATACGATAAGTGCAATTCAAGAAAATTTATAAGTATTCGATTAATAATTTATTTAAATGAATGAAAATAATAATTTTTGAAAATATTATTAATAAAAATATTGAGTTTTTGGCATGTTTCCATATTTTCCAAATACATAATATGACTTAAAATTACGTTTTTATTTTTCATCAATGTTATACGTATTTACGGTACTGTACATTATCAACAATTTTATTAATTCTAATATTTAATATTACTTGTCCTATAATAAAACTCCTAATCGTATGAATATGAAAAAAATTCTTTTATGCATGAAAAAAAGAAGCTTTAATTGCTAACGACTTTTCTAAAGAATATTATCGTGGGAGATGAAAAAACGTAAATACGCAATGTCATTTCACTTGAACAAAAATGAACTATAGCTATCTATTACGCATGTATATATGTGTAAATGGATATATATATATATATATATAGATTTTACTCTAAATATAATGAATAGAATTAGAGGCGTAAGTATTTTAATGAAAAACCAGTGTGTATGCATATATTCTAAATAGCTGTAAGTATTATTATTTTATATCTAAATCGATCTAAATTGATTTATTACAACAAATTATCTAATCAAGCCATTTATAATTATTTGAATTCATTAAAATAATAATATTATTATAGAATTTTAATATTTATACCACAAATTGAAATTATATTTCCAAAAAAATTTAATTCAACAAGCATATTTTTACATACTTTGTATAGATTTTTTTTAGCAATAATAATAATTTATTCAAGTTTTTACTATATTTAACTTTTATTTATGCATTAAATTGTTGTATATTTTGTTTATACCTTTTTATTTATAATAAATTGGACGATTTATTTCCATAAATAATATATTATTTATTATATATAATCCCATTGCATAATATTAAGAGTCTTGAATAAATAATAACATAAATTAATACGCATAATATACCTTTTTTTTACAAATAATCCATTGTATAACTTCAAATAATACATATTTTAATATATAATTGTATATAATAAATTTGTGTAAGTTTATAATTATTTTATAATAAAAATAACTTATAACTATTTCATGCATTTAGTTCATTATTTATCACTGCTAATTTTTTTAACGAAAATTAGAAATTTATTAAATAAGCTCGTAAATATAACTGCTATTATATAAAAAGAAACTGATAATGTTAATCAATGATTTACTTAATAAGGAGTAAAATTTTTCCAAAAATATTTGCAATATTACATCATTTTCGCATTCAACACGTTTCAAAAGTTATTTCCTACGTTATGAATATTAATTTCAATCTAGCGTTCTACTTTGAGCCCTAAACGTCTTAATTAAATAAAATTTAGTAATCATATTTAGTAATCATATAATCGAGAGAAATACATGAAAATAATTATCTTTTTAAAAAACAAAATAATACAAAGTTATCCTTAATTAATTTAATTAGTCACTGGTCATCCTTGTTTCATTATTTAATAATAAAAAAAAATTACGAAGATTGAAAACATAGGTTTTAAAAATTATTCCTGATTTCAAAATTGTAAGCATTCGAATTATAAAATAAATTTTTTTTTCTTTTTTCTTCTTTTTTTTTATTATTATTTTTCTTTTGTCGTTATTCAGAACATTATTAAAGAATAATGAAAAAATATGGAAGTAGATGCAAAAATTTTCCAATACATTTTAATGCAATAGGTACACTCACAAACAATGCGTGAAAATTGTCGGCACTTCTTTGTAATTCACAAGTTGAAACTTAAGGCACTCGTATTTTCTACACTGACGCATAATAAATATAGCACGTGTTTAAATTTACATAAGCCAACAATGGGAAAGATTCAGGTAGGATGGAAGATTACGTCGAAGGCGTTGAAAGGCGTACCACAACACCCGAAATGCCGAATATTTAATCGCACAGATTTCGTAGACTTTTCTTCAATGTTAATCTAAGTACAACTATCTTTACTACACACAATTCTTGGTTTATATTTTCTCTTCTCTCTCCTCGCTCGCACACTTTATAACTTTTTCTTCTTTTTCTTAAAATTACAGCTACCTTGAAGTCCAGTATTACGCATTGAGATTGCTGTCTCTGTTACTTATAAGATTTTTCCCCCTGAATTTATATAAATGTGTTTTCATGAGAATTTTCATATATTATTATTTTATAAGACATCAGATACTACAAAAATATAAATCATTCTTTATAAATGTTTCATTTATTAATGAATACAAAGAAATTTTCCTTATCATTATTCACATTTCACATGTCAGTCTATTAACATTGTTGTTATTGTTGTTATTATTATTATTTGCAATAGTATATTAAAATTAAATTAGAATATATATTAAAAAATCAAATTTTTTATGTTTAAAAATTTTTATTAAAAATTGATGTCTAAATTTAAATGTTTAAATTATTTATTAAATTTCTGTTTAAAAGCACAAGAATTATAGACTACGTATACCAAACTTGTGTTATTTATTTTATTGAATAGATTATTATTTATATAGATATAATAGGTATACTAAACTATAATAAATGCCTACGATATTATAACACTAATATTTTACTATTAAATTGATATTCATAATTGTTAAATTTTGTCACCTTTAATATAAAAAAAAGTATATGAATTATATTTTATAATAAAAATATCATTTTAACTATTAATAATATTGTTATTAAGTATTTTGAAGGAACAACCATAAGAAAATAAACAATATTTGGCATATAAATTTCATTATCTATATTAAGAAATATCTCTAAAAGAAAGATTCTAGAATAATAAAAAGTGCAAAGGCTTCAAATGCTATGTAAAAATCATTATTATTATTTAATTTCTTAAACACTGTGTAGATTATTAGACTACAATGTCTTTAGATTAAAAAAATATCGACAGATTTTAAATGCTATGTAATATAATTTATGGAAAATTATTTGTTGAATTCATCCTGTATAATGCTTAAATGAAAAAAGCAAAACAGCGAGGTTGAGTCAAATTTCTTCGGAGCAACAAGAATGGCGAGAGTAATTTCTCGACATGACACTTCAAGTTCACTATATAGTCTGAGCCCTCTTTTTTTCAATAAGTGGGGGAAAAAGGTTGTGGGCTAGATTTGCCTTCACTTATATATGAGCTGTCTTACTTCTCATTTTCACTTTTCACTTTTATTTTCATTATTATTCGGATGACTAGTATATGTGCTTAGAATTATATATACAATTTATCTTCAAATCTACTAAATACACTCTCTCTCTCTCTTTCTCTCTCTCTCTCTCTCTCTCTCTCTCTCTCTCTCTTTTCTATGTATTTAAATTTTTATTTAATACCGTAAGAGAAAAATGAACCAAAAAAAAATTTTAATAAAAGTATTTTATTATAATTCTAAAAATAAACTGTATTTTTTATGTAATAATATAACTTTTTAAAGTTAACATCCCAAAAAGTATAATAATAAGTACTAAATAATTAAGAAATTAGAAAATTGAAAAAATTGAAAAAATTGAGAAAAATGAGAAAAATCTTACTGATGCTCTTAACTTAACATTACAGACACATATTACGCATTAATTATTAGATTTTCTTTTAAAATATATGTTGTATAAATTGTTATTCTCAGTACTATAAACAATTATATTACTAATTATAAAGTTAATCGTATTCGAATTTAAATGCGTAATAATTTGTATTAATTAACTTCGTTAACGTTTAACAAATTGAATAAAAATTATTGACGATAATGAATGGTGAAACAAAATTATAAATTTCAAATATTTGTTTAGTAAAGAAGTATATGTAAAATAAATTTTAAACTTTCATATGACAATTATATTTAACCAATTACATTTACACATATCGTCAAAAATAAATTTTATTCTTGAAGTTACCTTGGATTTAAAAACAAAAATCTTGCAATTCGAGTTTTATTACGCAATATATTTTAGAACTATTTGTGAAATAAATTTGAAGAAATAATCAAAAAGATGTAGAATATTCTTACTTTCTAGTTAAAAGCAGATTTTGTAATATATTTAGTAGAAGATAAAAGCATATATTTTATTAAATACAATCCATTGTATTTATCATAATTAATATCTTTTCATTAATTTATTTTATTCACTGAGTATATTGATCAGATCGTTGACATTATTAGGCCAAGTGCTTTTATTAATTTAATTATTTTCTTGATAGCAATTCGACTTTAAATAAGTTGATTCTACCTTACTTAATTCTATTTGCAATTCATTTATTATATCAAAATTAGATTTCTGTAATTTTATAATAGTAATGAATTCTGTAATGTCGCTATATAACGTATTTAATTGAAAATATAGTTATTATTTGCTTTAAAATATGAAAATTTTAATATTTTGCATATAATATAATAAACTTGAATTTTGTACAATATCTTGGAAAAAGTTGTAAGTTTTTTCATTTTAGATATCTGTAGTACAATGAGTAGAATACCGAATCGTAATGCCTCTACACTTTCAATTTAAATAACAGCTATTTAAAATTTAAATTTTTATAAAAAATAATAGGAAGAAAACTTTCCAATATGACAACGTTTTTTTTATAAGCACAATAAGATTTGTAACGCTTATATTCAACGTAAATAGGAAAAATCAATGAAAAAAGAAAATGTATTATTTTCCGTGTGGCCTATAATTTTCTAAGTTTCATTATTTCCAAAAATTTACAGAATATGTATTTTCATTGGTAACATAATATCGTAACATATCTTTCTATTTACATTTTATTATACCTTTTTGGTAACTAAATTTGAAGAAAGAAGTACTAATTTATTTACGAAATATTATTCTAATTATTAAATCTACATAATGATCTCTTCACCTTTAAGCCACATTTATTCTTTGAAAGATAATATATACATGTTAAATAGTACATTAAAAACGATCGTTATCCTACACAAACATGCAGTTAAGATTTCGAATAACTTCTCATCTTCCAACTACCTACCACGCTTCTCGACCCCTCCCTTTCTTCTTCTCTCTCTCTCTCTCTCTCTCTCTCTCTCTCACTCTCTCTCTCTCCTTCTGTCTCCGTAACGTTTGATGTCTCATTGAATCTCCTGACTCCATATCAATCTTTTATGAATGAGATCTCGTACCTCCTAGATACACGCTCTTACATATACATAGAATTGATAATATTCTAGCGAACATACATACAAACTCCTCGGAGGAGCGGGAGTGCGCACATGGCTAGAGTCGAAATAGTCCTTGGTGTGTGCGCATGTGTGTGCGCCGTTGAGCCGCTTTTTCCCGCGTAACTACAGGTGGGGACTATGAACATAAGCACGTATATACGCTTAACTGATGCGAGAAGAGCAAAGAGAGACGGAAAGGAGCCGATATAACGCGAAACTTGCCTCTCGCGCACTCAATAGTCCGCCTGCCCTCACGATTGTCAAATCTTACCAAAACAAAAATATCTTAAGAAAATAATAAACTAAGAGTGAAAAAGAGAGAGAGAGAGAGTGAAACAGAGAGAGAGAGAGAGAGAGAGAGAGACATAGAGTGAGTGACGTAAAAAAAAAACAGGAAAAAGAGAGGGAAAGGGTTTACTGTCCGCTCAGAGTCGGTTGTTTCTACTGTTTCGTGTATATCTCTTTTACCTTGCTCTGCTTAGGTTTCATTCGTTTCATTCAAAGTGTATTTCTAAAGTGTAAAGTTCAAACATATTTCAGTTACGTAGCTTATAGATTTCTTGAGCTAACAATCGATAAGTGACTTTGACGTTTAAAAGAAACTGAGAGACCAACATGAGCAAGTCGTGGAAGGGTTTGTTTTTTACATTTACATTATTCTACTATTCTCAGCGATATTCACATTATAAATATCATATCAAATACAAAGACATATATATATATATATATATATATATATATATATTCCTAAAAAATGGTTCTGAATGAATAACAAATAAAATCAATAAATCAAATAAATCAAATAAATCAATTTGCTTAAAACTAAATATTTATAACAGATAAAGGATAAGTTATTCAGATTTATGTCATTTATTTCATAGTAAGATTTATTAAGATAAGATTTATTTCATAATATAAAGAAATAAAAATATATTTAAAAAGCTTATTCTAAACAATAGCTTTAATTAGAGTAAATTTCAAAAAATAAATAATAAAAATATTACGAGAATTTTAATTTAAACATAGTTCAACATTATTCAACAGATATAAATTATAATTGCAAATTTACCCTTGAATAAGTGTTACCGGCTATGAAAAAAATAAATTAAAAGCTTTACCACAAATGAAACGAAATGTAATAAAAATTGTTAATGTCCGGGAACAATAAGAAATACGTAATACTTTGATTATCTATTATGACAATTTAAAAAACCTTATAAGACGTAATGAAAATCAAAGAAACATTATTTTGTTAAAAAAAAAATTTATCCTTATGATTTTATAATAGGATTTTGTAGAGGATATATTTTAAAATTATAAGTGTTTATTTAAGGATCGATATGATTATTAAAAATTAATTATTATTACTAACTCAAAATCTTAATTATGTTATATTAATTTAAAGTAAATCTATCGTAAATATTTGTACTTTCAATTTTTAAAAGAAAAATATATTATAATTGTTCATAGTTTTAGATAAATACACGTACCTAAAATTTTTACATTTTATCTTATCACCTGATTGAAAATTAATAGAGCTACTTTACATAATTTATGGCTTCAAAACAATTTTATCTTATCAGTATGTTTGGTAATATTTATTCACGGCAATGGCAAACATTCATATAAAATCTATGCGTAATTGTAACTATGATTAAATATACAAATACGATTAACTAAGATTGAGTTTACTGTATTCTTAAAATTCTTTGCTAAATAAAAAATAATAGATTAATAAAAAATATGAACTTAATGTTAATGTAATTGTTAACTTCAACATAACAAATCAATATGTATAACAAATTAATATGTATTCTTGTATTATAATATCTACTAGAAAATTGCGTGAATATAAAACAAAACTGTTGAAACAATTGTTTTGAAACAATTTTTAAATAATATCTCCTTTTTCTCTATTACGTCACTTTGGCATTTTAATGCTTTCGCATGCAAACTTATTTTAATCTGGAATTGAATTTTAGGAATTGAAAAATAATTTCTTCTTATGCTTATCCTTAATGTAAACAATTTATAAACGAATATTCAAATTTAAAATACTGCTCATGAGTAATTTTTATTAGTCAAGAATTGAAACTGCATTGTTGAATATTTGAGTACGCATCGAGTCATACATAATGAACAAATAAAGTTCGTGTATATATACGTTTCTTTATAGTTTATCCAATTGTTATAAGCAAATTTATAAATAAAACAATTTATAATGTAAGTAGATAGATAGTGATAATAATTGTTATCCGGTGAATTTAAAATGATTAAATGGCATTTTAAAAAGCTGTGAATTTATTATTCAAAAAACATTAGGCTTCTCATTTTGGCACAAAACATAATATATTTAATTAAAATAATACGAAGAAAGAGTTGTTTGAATTAGTAATCATTAGTGACTATTACTACTATTAGTTGACAAATTCGGTCGAGGATCCTGTGATAGACCTTCACTTCATCGATACATTCAATAAAATTTAATTATATACTTAATTATTTTGTTTCTATTAAATTGGAGCACGAAGATCTTACTCTTTTAATTTTAGTTAGATCTTTAACTAATACACTGTACTGTCTATAGATATACTGTAATTTGTTTTTAATTATCTCCAATTACCTAAATTTCATTAAAAATATTTCTACTTAATGTATTTAAATAACTATCGTAATTTGAAATTTGGACTGATTATGGAATTTCTTAGTATGAAAAAAATTAAAAATATCAATATAAAAATTATCATCTAAGATGTATAAAATTGCATTTCAATTTCGATATTGACGTTTCAACAAATCGAATAAACGAAACTTTGTATAATACATTTAGCTTGCCATAATTTTTGTAAAAACTTAAAAAACATATAGAAATACAAACTAATAAAAATATAAACATATAGAAATATATTCTTTCATTCTAGTAATGTAGAATGAAAATAAACTAGACCAACTTGTAATAATTCCCCTAAAATTGAAGATAGGTCATTTATAAAAACACTGAAACCAAAAATATTATAATAACTTATTCCATGTTCATAGAATAATCGATAGCAGATGTATAGACTGGTTCTTAATATAAAAAAAAAAAAAAAAAAAAAAAAAAAAAAAAAAAAAACGTAAATAGGAAAGAGTATTTAAGCAAAACGATGATAAGATACTAGTGAAACAGAATTATCAATTGATTAATCATTTATAGTACTGATATCGTAGTCGCATTTTATTACTGACAATCTTGCATTTCAAATAATAATAATTCACGAAATCATTAAAGCACTCGAACTGAATTTGTGATTAAATTAATTCTATTAAAAACTGAATGTTTTAAAATTAATTCTTGAAACATTCGTTTATGAATGGCTCGAAGATATAATTTATATACTGATAATTAATCATTTAAAATGTTTCCATTGAAAACTTATTAAGGACTGATACTTTGAATTATATTATTTATTGTCCTCACTTATCACTAATTTTAATTGAATAATTTTGAAACATACTACCCGCTTATCTGAAATTAAACAAAGATTTTCATTATATAAATAATCTTCTGTTATTCGAAAAGCATAGATTTAATAATAATGCTAAGAACTATTTATGATTACTTTTTTTTTTTATTATTTTTTCATTACAGTATGACGGAATATCAGTAATTATGATGTCGAAGTTCAGGTATCGATTCATTATGCATTATAAAACAATTTTGAATCTATTTACACGCAAAACATTCTATTTACTTGATAATCAATATACAATTTGATGAAAAATGTAGATGTAGAATTTTGCATTTTATTAAATAAAATAATATTTGTCTGTAGAATCCAACATCCATGCTAGGCGACATGTCCATTATATTTATATGATATAATTTACATGTACACTCATTTATTAGATATATTAAAAATACAATTGTAATAATTAATTTAACGTAAGTCGATTAGTAATTTTTATGAAAATTGAAAAATTTTGAAAAAAAAAACTCCAACCAAACGCACGTATAAATTGTTTGTTTCGTTGTCATTTCGCCCTTTTTATTAAAATCATTTAATGTATTTCTATGATAAATATCTATTAATCGATCGCTGCGATTATTAGGTGCTAAGGACTACGTGGGTGTCGAAGATGTAACGAAAGTAGGTTTTCTCATTCCACTATTCGCGGAGACTCTTGGGACCAGTCTCCTCGTTATAATCGGTTGCAGCTCCTGTATCAACTGGGGGACAGAACCGACAATATTACATATTGCCTTAACCTTCGGCCTCGCAGTCACCAGTCTTGCACACGTAAGTATTACTTTTTGTTCGTTATATTTACTAACTGGCAGCATTATGCGTTTTTACACTTTATCGTTATTTTTTATTTTTTTTTTTTATTTTTTTTTTTTGTTTTTGTTTTTTTTTGTTTTTCAAACTGGTTAAATGCATACTTGCATAGGTGAGTTTAAATAGCTGAAAATTTTACAAGTTTTAATAAACTCACCTCATCCATTTAGGAAAATATATAGAATTTATGGAGAATATGAATGGTGTTTCTTACATTCGAATGAAAGAATGTTTGAATTATCAGGAGCCATTGTATGCTAACTTAGATTGGGAGAACGATATTCAAATTTCGTATTGTTTTTACTTTTTTTTTAAGTTCATATTACGTTATTAATACTGCGCTTTATACGGTTTCATGTTGTCGGGGAATTTATGTATGTTCATGAATGTGTAATGCAATGAGATAATATTGTATAAAACAATATGATTTTGTTTATGCTCTTGAAGATTAAAAATATCTATATAAAATGTAATGTATGATACTTTTACTTTTAGAAAAATTAACTTTGTTTTTTCAATTCCACAAAGAATAGTTCGCAATAATAACGATATGAGATTTTGTAACAGCTAAATTTTCATAAAGAAAAAAATACAATCTATGAATAATATAATACATAGATTTTCAAACATATCCTGCACTAAACGAATAAATTACATTATGAAATTAAATTTAATACAATTTTTACAATTAATACATTAAATATACAAAATTTATACAATTGTCAAATATTTAATTTTTTATTACTGAAAATTTATTACGACATGAAATATTTTGAGCAAATTATTTTGCCTATTAAGAAAGCAAGAAATTGAATCCCAAATATATCAAGGTCTTAATTTGTTTATAAATTGTTATACATTATATATATTTTATTAATTTATCGACATTTAATAAATCTTTTATATATTTCAATAAAGTGAATTCATCTTTTACAAGAGAAGTTATTTATTAACTATGAAAGCTAAAATGGAGTATTTAAAAAATTATATGTATTATGTAAAATTAAACGGATTCTTGGTAATTTTAATACATTGTTTTAATTATTATTATTTAATTAAATTAAATGCATAAAATCTTTTTACTTTCCTTATTTATTAATTCGACTAATATATAATGCAATTACTTATCATCATTTGATTATCGAATAACAAAAGTTGTAGATTAAATTCATCCACTTATTAAATAATTATTCTATTTCCCCGTAAATGAATTTTTTAATTTAAGTTTTTGTTTAAATTTATTTGTAATAAATTTTAATAAATAATAATTAATAATAAAGTATTTAAGTACTATTTTTAATAAAAACTTGAATAACTTAATCATTTTTAATTCTTCTTTGGATATGAAAAAAGTTTTATATTAATTCAAAAAAGAATTTCAATGTTTTGAAGCTTTATCAAGTGGACTCTTATTCATTAATACTAATAATGTATATCACGTGGATATATTTATTTAATATAGTTTTCAAGAAATAAAAAATCAACCAATAAAGAATTGTCGGAACAATGACCGTAATAAAAAGCAATACAAAGAGAATCTAGTGGTTAATACATAAGTACAAGTCGTTGTAATAAATATCGATATATATAACTGGAAGTAAATTAATATATTAATAAATTAATAATTGACTAATAATTCGTATTAAATGCACGTATATATTTATACGGGGTACGCGTGCACGTGCGCGCGTGTATGACATTACTTGAAAAGTGTATGTTTATAACAATTGTTTCATTAAGGTAAAACATAATGAATTATAATTTTAGTAACAAATAAAGAGTACGAAAGCCAACAAAATACGATTTTTTAATTTAGTATAAATATGTATTTGCAATAAAAATATGTTAAAGAATTTTTATAGTAAAAATTAAACGATTCAAAAATAATATTATGATTATTATAATAATATTATATCTTTTCATTAGTGCATAAAAGTCTCGATAGCTTCGATTTTATCCTGTGAAAAAATTATATATGTACATTATTAAATTTCTTCATTTAGCAATTTTTTAAAAACAAATGCCAAAAAATATATATAAAAAACTTTACATCTCTTATTAAAGATCAGTATTTGATGAAAATAGCCTTTTCCGTTCTTCTTAGTTCCTTTGTATTTTGTATATTTTGTATATTTACGATATTTATTATTATTGAATTTATTATTGAAATAAAATTTTTATCTATATTTGTAAATAAATGCAACGAATAAGAAAATTTCTCTAAATTTCTAGCAGATTTTTATCAGTACGTAATCAAGTACAGTTGAAAGTATGTTATATTTCTTAATTTTTATAAACTTGTATAGTTAAATACTTATAATATAAAAATGAATATATGTAATTACTTAAATAAAATAGATCTAAGTGTACATTAATACGTTATATCGTTGAGCAAAGAATATTTTAATTATTTTTCATGGTACTTCTTTAAAGTTCTTTAATTTATTAATTTTTAAAATACTATTTATTTATTAAATACTAAGTCAATTCATAAAATTTAGAAAGTATACAATAAAAATATTAATTAATTTGATAAAGGATAGCATTTACATATACGTATAGTGTAGAATAAATTAAAAATTTATGAATGTACTTTTATAAAATTCTATAAAAGTATGGAAATTAGTTAATATGCTTATAAATAAAAGTTTATGGATATTATCATTTTAATCAAATGTATTGATATTTTTGTAATAAACTTTTATAAAATATTAACTTATATAAAATTTACTAAAGCTAAACATCTAGCATTATCAATAATAAATAAATTTTTAATCTAAAAATTGATTAAAATAACAATTATTATATTTAAATGCAATGAGAATGAAATAATAGTTAAACATAAAATGTTGAAATAAGCTTTTATTGTTGAAAATGTAATTCGCATTAACTTTAATATATGAAGTGTAATATTTACAAGCCTTCCTGTTCTTATAATCTACATATTTTTATAATTATAACTACTACATATAATTAGATAAATTAGCTACATTTGATACTTTTAATTCTTCAAAATAATTTGTCAATTTATCAATCCTTTATTAATATCTCTCATATAGAAATTGTAAACGAACATCGGTTCTCTCGTTCGTTCGTCTCTGGCATCTTATTTTACAATACACGCTACACATTTAGGCACGAATGTTGCGTGAGAGAAAGAGAAGAAATGAGATAGGTAGGAAAGTGTCGTAGTGAGTCGAGGCAGCGTCGACGGAATGTTCATGAACGAGAGGAAAAGAGGATATCCATTCACCAAAACTTCACCGCCTGTCTTCGTCTTA
>NW_011948423.1:8351980-8404480 GCF_000503995.2 Ceratosolen solmsi marchali
GAAAGAGGAAATCCTCGACCGGCTTGCCATGTATATTTATGCTTCTCGGGACCTCGGGACCTCGACACAACGTATGGTTCACGAGCTCTTTTTTACATTCGATGTGCCCCTTTCCCCGCTCTAATAAATTGACGGTAAACTGACGCAAGTGCACCTGTACATTTTATAACTAATTTGACTTGTATATGTATCATTGACATTAAATACATTAACTAAAGCATTTGGCATTTTACTAATTTAATTAAATTGATTATTCTTTAGCAATTAAGCAATATAATCCAATTATTGGACTAATTCAATCAATTCTACGCTTATAGAATAAATGATATGCGTACGAAATCATAATAGGTATGTTAATTAATTGAAGAAATTTAATATTAAATTAAAGTTTTAGCAATATTTAATGTGAATTTTTGAAATTTTACATTCAACGAAGTACTGTTAAAATCTTATTATACAGCCAAGTTTTAATTATAATTGTATTTATCTAATAATGCTGTGAAACAGCATAAAATTATTGTTATAACAAAAAAATTTGTTTATTAAATAACGGAAAATAAACAAATTTAATTTAAAATATATATTAAATACAAAAAATTGTTCTTTAATAGAGAAAAATTTTCGAATTAAGTATTTATATTAAAACTGAGATATTTAAAACAATTATTATAAATACTTTTTTACCTTATTGATACAGCATTGAAATATAATAGAAATTTTCTAATAATCATTGCTGATTGATGATTCAAATAAAGTAAAAATATTGATATTCTTCTAAGCATAGAACACTTTAATTTAGAACATAAAATGGATTTGATTGACTGACAATTTGTATACAATAATTACATATTAACGAAACAATTATAATAACATTTATCTAACGAAATATGGCATTATTTAAAGAAAATATTTGTATAATTCTCTATTCTTTAATATCTAAATAAATTTATAAAGTATTTTAAGTTAATTGAAAATATTAAAATCATTTTACTTCTTAGAATTAAAAAATATAATATTTACAATCATGATAATGCATTAGTATATTTAACATTTAGACATTTTTAGGTCAATTCGCTATTCAAATAGCTTCGGGCACTTTTAAGAATACTCTGGACAGTTTTAATGATGAATCATGCTTAAATATTTTTTATTCTAATGCACAAAGTGGTCTCTATAGTTACATCATATAAATTATACATATTATGAGTAATAATTGCTAATACATTGACGATAACAAAAACATTGCAAAGACATGTTTATATTCATAATAAGTTTATTTCTTTAGATTAGGATTTCCTAAATAAATTATTATTATTAAGAGATTATTATTCAATCAAAAAATATTTATTATATCGCTTCTTTTGAAATATCATATTATTATAAAATAAATAAATTATTTATCTAATTTTATTTTTTTACAATTATAGAATATTCATTTTACGAGATATTGACCTACGTAATCTATAGATATATTACATTTTCTTTATAATAATTTATTTGCCTTACTCAATAATTTATAAATACCTATAAAATTTTTAAAAATTATTTACTCGTATACTTTCAACTAAAATTACAGATTTCTAGCTGAATAATTTAACTTAAATTTAATTCAAGCATCTAATAAATCTATTACAATCATTATTAATTTGTAATAAAGTTACCTTAAAAAGCATAAAAACGTGTCTATTATATATAATTAGTAATTTATAATTCTTAAAAATATGTGAAATAGTATTAATTGTATAACAATACAAAATGATATAAATCAATAATACGTTTAGTCTTAAAAATTTTCCAACAATTGTAAAATTGCCTGTTCACGAATAATGTGTAGTCCAAATTCAGAAAAGAAATACAAATATAGTAAAAATATAATAGTAATACGTATTTTAGATTCTAAAATATATGAAATTTTTATATAATTATGCTCTTTATTATATTATATTTGAACTACAAACTTCATTAATATATATATATATATATATATATATATATATATACATATATTGAAATAAATTTCTTTTCGCATTATAGAAATCCCAATATATACATGTTGAAATTACTTTGTTGGCATTGAATTAATTTGTCAATGAGAAAAAACAAAGATGAATAAAAGTACCTAAGACTTTTTCTGCTATCACATCAAAAGTATCAATATTGTAATAGCAATAAGCATTGGACGTTTGTTTTACAGAATATCAAAAGGAAATAAATTCAATTTTACATTTAAATTGCAAATATTAGATATTATGTGGAATTTAGTCTGGCTCGAAGGCAAAAACAACACCCGATTCTACAAGTCTGATAAAAACTAAAGATCTTCTTTCTTATATTTACACCAGACATCCTTAGCATTAATTAAGAATAAAAAAGGATATGAGAAATAAAGAAATAATGCACCAAATTACGTATGTAAAAAGCTAGACGGCACACATGACGTGATAAAACCAATTTCGAATGCGATATTATCTACAAACACACATTGTACTTAAGCCGAGTCTGGCTACGTCTATTTCGTTTTATTTCTCTTTCATCCTTTCAATACGGCATCCTATCATTGTTGACTTACCCTCCCGTAGACCTTCTGTCCTGGCCATTATATTAATATCGGGGTCATAGCCCATACAGATATTTTCTCAGCTCCTTTCATTCTTTTTTATGCGTATTTCGCAGACTTTTTGCCTCGTTCGAACAAGTGGTTGATATAATTTTCAAACTGTGCATGCCATTAGTTTAAAAATCAATCGACATATCTATAAATAATATAAGACCGACCATAGTTATCAATTTATCATTATTCTAAAATTTATTTTTGGAAATACTATGCATTTTCAATTTTCATACCAGATTTATTTATTTGTTATTACTGGATTTTTGTATTTTGTTATTTTTAAATTGTATTGATTAGTTCATCGATTAATTCCATAAGCATTTAATCATTAATTAAGCAGTTAGTAAACTTATAAATTGCTACGTTATGTACATACAAATTTTTATAAAAATCCCAAATTCTGAATAAATCACCTTATAATATGCAATGTCATAGCTTATATCAATGAAAATTCTAATAATATGATAAATCGTTATTTAAAATTTAATATACTATTCATGAATATTTGGAGAGAGAGAGAGAGAGAGAGAGAGAGAGAGAGAGAAGTAATTATGTTTATTATTATCGGTTATTTATATAAGTTTATCTATGATATATTTCAAATATTTTAAAAATAATATTCATCACGTATGAATACACAGTTATCAAATCATTCGTTAGATTATCCGAAATTATTGCCAATATTTGATTTCCATTGTCCAAATCTATAAGACCATATACATAACATAAGGGATATAAGACATAAGGGGTAAGATCATTAAAATTGACATCACTAAAATTAAATTCACCGATCATAGTGGACAAACATAATGGCTCAATATGAGTTTCAACTTAACTTTAACTGTATTTATATAATTCTAATATCCCATTCGCGTCGATGCCATTTACATTACACTGTGGCTTGCATACACATACCTCCAACAGTTTTCAGTCTTGATAATTATAGATATTTGCAATTCCATATATTACCAGTGTAGCTATTGTATTGTCAGTCACTCTACTCGATTACTTTTGGCAAATATAACATACGTACGCAGCGAGTAAAAGAATCGTTGAATTATACGGTCAAGGTAAGGATCGGAGAAATATCAACGTACTCACACGCGCACGTAAGTACGCATCGATTGAGAGCAAAGCAAAAGTCGGCAGTAAAGGCACAATGAAAATATGGAAGAGAAGAGAAGAGAAGAGACAGACATGTGTGTATATATATATATATATATATATATATATATATATATATATATATATATAGAGAGAGAGAGAGAGAGAGAGAGAGAGAGAGAGAGAGAGAAAGAGCGGAGAGAGAGAGAGAGAGAGAGAGAAGAGGGGGACTAGAGCAGAGAAACAAGAGCGAGAATATAAAAAGTAAAAAAGAAAAAAAAATGAGTGACGGTCTCCAAGAGAATGTCTCGTCGATTCTGGCGGGTAGCGAAGCGAGTAGGTTGCTGGAGCCTTCGGGCGCAATGTTGCACCATCACAACCCGACAGTTAGACCCCCTTGGGCAAATCCGCGGCCTTATTTACCCTTGCCACCTTGGATCTGAGTTTCGCCGGGCTCCGGCACCTTATTAAACTTAGTCGACCAACTGACTGACTAATCGGTCTCTTTTCTTTACTCTCCCACCCTTCTTATCTCTCTCCCTCGCTCTTTCGCTCTTTCTCTCGTCGCTTTTTTTTCAATGAAGGCGAACCTCGTACGCGTTTCTCATCGCTCAGCGGCTTACTCATCCGAGGTATATACCTCTCGCTGTCTCGCATTTGAGATCGCAAAATGTAAAAGGCGGCAGAGAAGGAACGCATTTCATTAAAGCAGGCCTGACCAGAATTGACGCAAGGTCATTCGAAAAGACGCTTTTTCTTCATGACGAACGCGGGGGGAGGGGGCACTATGCGAGTCCTTCGATGCAAAATTAGGGAGGCAAAAGAACAATCGCCACTTCGTTCGCATTACTGCAAGCTCTGTCTATACATAAAACGTAAACCATCACTTTTGACCTTTAAAAGCTACTTTGCGTATCAATGAATAACTTGTGCCCCCCTATCATTCACAATAAATAATCTATCGTTTAAAATTTAGAATTTTCACACAAGTTTAAAAAACTTTTCTATCGCTATGATAAAGATACTATATTTCAGTTATTGATTGAGACGTTGAAACAAGTCAATGTCTATATGCTGAATACTTGCTTAAATTATTAAATAAATTAAATTAAATGAAAATCTGAATACTTAAATAAATAATATTTTTAAATGTAAGCTTAAATGTAAGGGGCAAAAAAAATTTGAATTGTTAAAAATGAACATTAACTTAACATTAATTCTCCTTCTAATTGTCATAAATAAGATGTAATGAGTATTAATGTATTAATGTAGTTCCTGTGTATTTTGATATTAGACAAAAGATTACTTTACAGTATTATTCAAAAGTATTTAAAAATTCAAGAAATTAATCAATTTAAAAATAATACAATTTACTAATTTTCTTTGTGCATTAAACCGCGGATATTTGAAATTTATATTCGTAGTAAACTTATTTATAAAATAATTATTATTTAATTTACCATAAATAAGATGCTTTGTACTATAGCATTGTAGGAAGTGATAAAAAAAAAAAAATTCGAAACTTGTACAATGATCCGAGAGAATAAAATGGATGCTACTTTTTTTATTTACCATTCAAACGACAAATTACGTTCCTATCTCTGTAAATACTTTACTAAACGATAAAACTATATGAAGTGAAATAATTATAATGATAATTATAATGATCTAATCGAATATGGCATTGTTTGAAGAAAATAATTTGAACGCAATACTTTTAACACAAACAAATATATCTTCGTAATGGCAAAAAATTGTTCTTCTCAAGGATATTATTTATGATTAAAGTAACGGAATCAATAGCGAGAACGTTTAATGTATGTTAAATGTTTCTTTTCAGGTCTTGGGTCCCATTTCTGGATGCCACGTCAATCCTGCCGTTACCGTTGGTCTCCTCGTTAGTGGCAATTGCACGATTCTCAAAGCAATATGTTATGTCGTCTGCCAATGTTGCGGCGCTATTGCCGGTTCTGCAATTTTAAAAGTAAGTCTTAAGTATATCTGTTGTTTATTATTATTATAAGTACACAATGTTAGGATTAAGTAAATAAGATCATCAACGCACGTATTAAATTCAAGTCATTTGAATAATAAATTCCTTTTCTGCGATTATCTCGATTCTGTATCTACCTTTTACTTTCACAGTAAATTGATATAAATAAACATGAAATTAAGGAAATACGAGCACATAAATATATAGTTTACCTGTTTAAATATGATTTAAATAACAGTTCCTCAGTATATGATCGGTAAAAAGAACTAATTACGTAAAATAATTCGGCTTATACATAAATAAATATTACAGATCGTTGTAAATTAAATATCAAACATATAAATAATTAAATTAAATCAATCATTAACTGTTTATTGCATCATTTTAATGGTTTCTAGGTCCGTCTCGAAAATATATAATAAACATCATTTATAAAAAATATAATATTTCTTGAAAGACATAAATTATACTAAAATAAATTATAAAAATCACTAATTAATTTGATAAATAGGCTAAACGTGAAGAAATAAATAAAAACCTCAGAAGATCTGTGTAAAAGTACCATGTTTGGTCAAACATCGCCCGACTTGCTTTAATACCCATCTATTTATCTTTCAAGCCTCACATATATATATATATATATATATATGTGTGTGTGTGTGTGTGTGTGTGTGTGTGTGTGTGTGTGTGTGTGTGTGTATATAAATTTTTAAATATTATTAATCAAGTCAATTAAGCAAGTTAAACCGTTCTAAATGATAATAGTACAATTCACTACAATATAAATATATCCAACCTTATTATATTTTCACCACATAAAAATGATTATTTTCAAAGAGATTTAAGATTAAAGTACTCTAAAGATAAAAATAATATAAATTTTTAATATTTTTAAAAATACAGACCATACTTTCGTGTTATATTAATTGGGAAAGACAGTCTTAATTTTGTCATTAATTTGGAAAAAATCAATATATAATTACTTATTATCTATACAAGTCTAATACTTTACATAAAAATTATTGAAAAATTAAACGAAAAATTCGAAAATAAATGAAAGTAATATTTTATTATTTTTTTAAAATATACTTACATGAATTGCAAAGCTCATTTAACGATGACTATTAAGCAATATAAATAGATAATAATACATATTCTTTAATCGCTCTTATATTTTACACATATAACTATTCCTATGTAATTAAATTTTTTATTAATAAATTATTGAAATCATTTATTAAACAAAGAAATATGAATGTCCAGCTCAAAGAGAAAGAGATTTACTTTAACGAATGTAACGAAGTCAGGTATTTCATTAATGTCCCTTTACCCTGCATTATTAAATAAAAATATTCTAATATGATAAATTCTAAGGTCGAGAGGAAAAAATTGTCTCATCAATTCCCCGAAAACACGTAAACAAAAGTACGAAAAAAGTATAGATCCATAAATATACACAGGCAGCTTTACCAGCCAAGGGTGTTCAGCAAGGTCTAGGCATGACTCTTTTGGGCAACGAGGTCAGCAACGGCCAGGGCGTTCTCATAGAGGCGATCATGACGTTCCTGCTGGTTCTTGTAGTGCACGGCGTAACAGACCCGAAGCGAGAGGACTGCAGGGGCTGGGCCCCAATGGCCATTGGCCTCAGTATCAGTGTCGCGCATTTGGCGGCGGTGCCACTCACTGGGAGCAGCATGAACCCGGCGAGGTCGCTCGGCCCAGCCGTCATTGTCGGCCTCTGGACCGACCAATGGATCTACTGGGTTGGTCCGCTCTTCGGGGCCTTGCTCGCAGGGGCCCTCTACAGGCTCAGTCTCCGGGCCAAGAGCAAAAACGAGGAGGAGGCCTCCTATAACTTTTAATAGTTGACTTCTGCTCGACAGGAACGCCGGCCTTTCGTTTCCTTTATATAAGATTGATCGATGAGTCGAATGGATTTACTTTCCAATTCGAATAGTAAATTATTGTTGCGCGAAAGAAATCTTACAAATTTATGATTCTGCGGTTCGTCTTTCGTGAAAACACACACATCATAATACAAAACAAAAAAAAACGAATACATTAAATTTATAATATTTAAAATACACGTTAATATCGACAAATTTATAAATATATCATATATAATTAATTATGTACTTTTCAATACGTAATTGAGAGATTCATATAATTATATATTTTTGTAAAATATGCTTGTAAAACTTTTCCCTGCTATATATAATTATCGTATTTCTAATGCAAATACGATATTATGTACAGAAGATTAGATTTAAATAATGAAAAAGATGATTAAAGTCATTGTTATAGTTTATAAAATATTCATAAGATTATGAATCGAGTAAATGATGAGTCCTGATTTTAAAAAATTCATTTATTAAGAGTTCATAGAAAAGATATAATTGAAATAATTAATTTCTTGTCAATATAAATTTGGAATTTAATAAACTGCTGCGAATTGAAAAGTCATTAATAAATCTTATTATAATAATTATTATTCTTCGAACCTTTTCTTTCTTGCCATTGAATAAAATTTCTTTAAAAGAATATATTAAATAGAATAATAATTTCTTGGATGAAGTGACGGATAAAAATATTTGATTAATTTAATATTTTCCATCTTAAAAAGTTCCAAAATTAAGTAATCTCAGCTTCGACATAAATATGTGTATATATACTAAAAACATTTACTTAAATTTTTCTAATTATTTATGACTACAGTTTTTACGAAAAAAAGGTGTAGTATTTACAAAAAAAAAATTAAAAAAAAACCAATTAAAATTCATTACCACCTTAATACATCAAATTTTAATATTTAATCAATTTCAAAATTATTCAAAATATTTTTTAGCATGTAAGAATATTATGACATTAGAATATTATTATATTTTGTTGTACAAATATCTGTATTTATTTAAATCAATAATATATATTCAAATCTATGAGTTTATTTAATGACTAATTATAAAATTACTAATTGTGGTAATTTTAATGATCATAAAAACTTCTTATCTATTATTATTATTATTATTATTATTATTATTATTATTATTATTATTATTATTACAACTAATTGTACAGAGCAGCAAGTAATTAAGTAAACAAAACATGAATTTTTGTTTTTAAACATATTTTTTAAATATTCATAGATATAGACATATTTATTAACTACAATCGACGTACTATCTGACATTGTATTTCACCATAACTTTTTATTAGAACATATCTGTTCATAAATTATATGTTATTATTATTTCAATTTACTTCTTGACGGATAATGAAATCTACATAATTTTGAATGACAATCTTATTCTTCGTTAACTTTATTTATAATTATCGTAATATTTATTTTATCCTCTACGTATATTATTTTACGGTATTCATTTACCATAATACTTGGAATGTAACACATTTTTTTCATTCATTTTCTTGCACACGTAAAAATACACTAAATGCAAAGTTAAGAAATTACAGAATAATTTTATGTTCTTATTCTTGTTTACATAAAAGTGTACTTATTGGTGTTTCTACACTGTGTTTCAATCAAAAATCAATTTTGTAATGCATCAAATATTTAATAAAGTGATAATGAACATATACTAAAAGACAACTTGCATAATTGAAACATTAATCAAATCAAATAATAATACCTGGCACTTACGCTTCAATGAAAACTTCAGCAATAGCAATACTGAAGATGTATAAATTCAATTTCTGCTTAAAAATAAAGTATAAAGTGACATATTCATGTGCTAGGCTTAATACATCTTGCTTGAATAATTCATATGGTAGATTACTAATAGAAATCAAGTGATTTGTCAAAAATAACACACGTGTATTGTAGACTAAAATCTAGTTAAAATAATCAATACATTCGATTACATTAAATCATAAGAAAAAAAATGAAATAAATATTAATTATTCATTCAAATACATTATTCTAACCAATTATTTTAAATAGCTTAGTACTTAAAATTTCTTCAACATTTTTCATCTCTATTTCAAAACAAATCTGGTTTATTATTATCGTTTTTACTAGATTTTCCAATAATAGATATTTATATACACACATATATATATATATATATATATATATATATATATAATTGTAAAAATATTTTCCTTGCGAATATCAAAATGTATTTGTAGTAAATTAATTCTGATAGTAAGTCTACTATGTAAATACATAATATTTTGGTGTAATGTTTCAACGAGAAACTTTCAACGAACAATTTTGAGATTTTAATGTTTAAACTTGTATTATAACTTATAGAATTTATAGACACATCACGTGTGCATGTAAAATGAAACTATATATATATAAATGTGTGTGAGTATGCATGCGTGTATTCACATATAGCTGCATATGTTTAGCTGTATGAATGTGTCTCTGTGTGTGTGCGTGCGTGCGTGTGTGTGTGTGTGCGCGCGCGCGCGCGCGTATGTATGCTCCTATGGCTGTATGTGCATTTATTCATGTGTGTTTATTCAAATAACAATTAGACATTTATTGTAAGAAATGAAAAATAATAAAACATAATTGTTATATTATTTACAAAAATAAACAGCAATCCCTTATAATTTGTTACTTACAAGACAAATTACAATAAAAATGTATAAGCCCTTAATGTGAATATGATTAATAAAGATTTTAAACAGAATAATAATCATAATCCTTCAGCTTACTTTAATTAACAATAATAAGCAATGTCATAATAGAACTTCAATAGCTACAAACATTATTAAGATGTATTAGAAATACAATAACATCAAGACATCACTTTTACAACTATTCTGTAACGTAGAAATAAAAATTGATTACATTATAAATTTCTTAGCTTTAGATAATTATTGTAGTAATTACATGCATGTAAGTAAGAAAATACTTTTTGATAAATCGTTGTAGAAAAATTCAATTGCAAATTACAGGGTTATTTATTTTAATATATATTTATACATAAATAATATGATATGAAATTTTTTACATAAAAAGATGAAAGATTTATGATCTTTTACGCTGCTTTACTGAAATAGAAAGCATAAGTTTATTAATACACTAATGGTAGCATATATATATATATATATATATAAATGTAATACATTAAAAAAATCTATCCAAAATATATTTACTCTATATGATTTGATTATTTAATATTAATAATAAAAAATAAAAAATGAAATTCAGACAAAAAAAAATTAACAAACACTTGTTTATTCTACACTTTTTACAGTAAATCTTGCAAATTCATTTGCTTCCATTATTTTGAAAAAAAAATTCTTTAAAAAATTACAGTTTCCAATCACTGTGTATATGAATAAAATAAGCCTTTCATAAAATATAAAATATTAAGATAAAGTTTTTAAAAGTAAGTTTAAAATAGTTAAGAGAACATAGAAAATAGAAAATTACATAATGTTTATACTTTATAAAATATTCTGAAATTAATTCGATAATATTGATTATAGGTAATATAGATATTCTTACAGATATAATAAATAATGAATGTTATATATAAAAAATAATATAAAGAGGTGTAAATAATTTTTTAAGCACTTGTCTTATTAGTAATATTCGTTTGAATATTCAGCACATTTAATGCCAATTTTAATAAATAGATAAAAACATTCATGTAAAATAAAAAAATTCAACGTCCACTAATACATATTTAACATTAAATAAAACACCAATTTCATAAAAATTAAAGTATTTGAGAAACGTACCGGAAATTAAACTACATGTGTGTAAGAAAGAGAGCTGAAATAGAACCTTCTAAAATAGCCTGACATGGCTCTTATAGTTGCAGATGCAAGTGAGTATGCAATCATTACCAAAGCAAAAGTTCCATAAAGGAGATCAGTGCAGCATAATATCATTACTTTTAAAGAAGCAATAAAAATTCTTATTTACTTTAAAATAAAATGATACAGTATATTTTCACCTCCGGTTAATCAAAATTTTTGATTGCACACGATTATTTATCTAAATTTTAAAACGTTCGATTGATTGATGATTTAAGAATATTATAAGTTGTTGGATCACCGTCGCAAATTTCAAAGTGATGTAATTAATAATAAAAACAGGCAAAGTTATTACTCATTATTATCTGATGCAAATGATTGAATCCGTAGATCGTGTATAATTTCATATTCTCAGGTATGTATATGATATAGCTTATATATTTAGTTACTTGGTATAACTTTTATTTTGCGTAAAAATTAATCATTATAAATGAATATAATTATTAAAAATTATTTTATGCATTTGTTTTCTTAAACCTTAGAACATTTTGAATGATATGTATGGACATCAGTTAGAGTAATGCCACATTATCTATTAATATAATGTCACATTTTATTATAAGAAATTAATATATTTTTAAATTAAATGCATCATTTTCTCATTATTTAACTTATTTGAGATTATTTATAGGGATAGATTGGGCGATAGATTTATAATGTGTCTATACATCTAATTTTTGGTTTCTAATATAAAAGGTTTCTGCACGTAAATAATAAATTAACTAATATCGAGAAAACTTATAACGAGGGAGATCAAACGAAAAATAGAAGCAATAAAAGATGCTTGGCGACGTCTATAATGATGATTTCGACGACGATTACAATAAACTAGACGAGGAACTGGATTTCGAGGTGGGTGAGTTCTTTCGAGAAAATTTAATAAAAACAAGAAAAGCTGTTACAAATGAGGATTTCAACAAATTCGCTGCTCTGGGCTCAAATGGCGCACGAGTCGCTTTCATCCTTAATTATGCAGAGGCGCACGAACTGCCTGTTGAGGTGGAAAATTATGAAAAAAAGAACGAAACGAAGACCGATATAATTAAAAATACTGGAAATAGGGCCTTCGGCTTAGGTCACTATGAGGTTGCAATAGAGGAGTACAATAATGCTATTCTCGCTGCACCGAAAGAAAGTGAGTTTCCTTATTCGTTGATATATAATTTTCCATCATTTTCTATACGTTCAGCTTCTCAGCTCGATCTTTTTACATAAATTAATCATTAATCAATTAAATGTTTTTACATAAGTAATCATAATGATGTAAAATTTATGTAAAATTACTCGCGATCTATTGAGACGAGTAGATGTTGCTTTACACGATTTAATCTAATTATTTGCGATCTTGACTTTATATAATACGAATTATTATCTATATCATGAAAATATTTCAACAGTACTCGTATACTCGAAGCCGACATATAATTCATTGTTCAATTGAACTCGCAGAATTAGGAGTGATCCTGGCAAACCGTTCGGCAGCATTTTATCACTTGGATAAATTCGAACTCGCCCTTGGCGATTGCAATGAGGCGCTAATGGTCGGCTACCCGAAACACTTGCGATACAAATTGGAAGAACGTCGCGCAAGATGTTTCTTGGGACTTAAATGTCACGCGAATGCTATGAATGCATTTAAAAATGCACTGCTATATCTCGATGACGCTCAAATTACGGATATAAAGAAAAAGAAGCACGAGACGGATATACGAATAATGTTGGGGGTTATGGAAAAGGGTCGGCAACAATTGAAGGAGGCACAGCAGGGTCTCACTGACGCAAACATAATCGAGATCGAGAACAGCAGGTCACTAGTCTCTTTTATCTCGTTCAATTATTGTCTACCAATACTTTTAATAAACTCTACCTATTTAATGACGGCTTTGCGTAATGAGCTAATTAATTAGTTGCACGTGATGGTTACAAGTAAATGTTACATTCATTGAAAATGATTTGGTTCGAATTGATGTTATCTCATTGCCGGAATTAAGGCGAATACGCGATCAAAATCAATAGTAACTCTTGACTTTTGCATCATCCTCAGGTTAAAAAGTGAGGATAAAATACCAAGTATCAAAGTACGTAATCCCATATACCCATCGTGTAGTGCTTCTATAGAAATTAGACAATCATACGATGATGTTGGAAGGTACGCCGTGGCGGTAAAGGATATTGAGCCAGGCGATGTTTTGGTCGTAGAAAGGCCACATTGTTCCTCACTTTTAGAAGAATATCGGTACGTATCTGACTATCAAATTTCGAAAATCAAATAACTTTTTCAATCGAACGTATTAAATGTACAATGATTCTAGTTTGCGACAAAACACATATTCAAGCGCCACTCGAGTAATTTTATACAATTATTATAATTATTATTGCAAACAAAAAGAAAAAAAAAACACTTGAACTGCAGTGTCTAATTTGTCGACATTGCGTAAGCAGAGAGTAAATAATATTTACATGTGTTCGTAGCGGAAAACATTGTCACAGATGTTTAATTCGGAATGTCGCACCCTTCCCGGCCAGCTGCTATACCTGCAGCTCGGTTGCCTACTGCAGCCCTAAATGCCAAAATCTCGATAAAATGATCCACAATGTCGAATGTCAGCTGCTTGGAGCTCTCTGGTGCTCACATGCATCGATCACTTGCATCTTGGCGATACGCGCTGTCATTCAAAAACCCTTCACAGAATTTATTAAAATTCATCATAAGATTAGGGATAAAACTGATGAATTACAGATTTCTAAAGCTAAACCTTATCTTAGCAAGGATTATAAAGCATTCTACAATCTAGGTACGATCATACGAATGCCATTGCCAAGTAACCATTTCTTAAGCGTTTATCTTGATTTAATTAATGCTCAATACAATCGCTTACTTATTAAACCAAATCTCTTCATCTTACAATATAATTTCGTAAAAAATGTTTCTTAATATTAAAAGATATGAAATCGTGATTATTCATAAGAAATTTTTCAATTGTAATTAATAATTTCGCATAATTTATCTCCTTTTAATAGCACAGATTATTAATACTTTTCTTTATATTCATAAAATGACTATTAAATTATCATGTTATTGAAAATAATAAACAAATTTGTTAAAAAAAAAAAAAAAAAAAAAAAAAAAAACAACACGCTTTTATAGCATTAAAATAAAAATAAAGAACTTAACATAAGCTTTCTATAACTTTAATTAGAACTTAGCTGCAAAAATTCATAAACTTTAGTTTATCTTATATCAGTTAGATTCGAGAACTTCAGAATGATATGCAATTATTCAACTAAGCGGTTAACTTAATTTTTTTCATTTTTAAAGTCAGTCATGAAGATAAGCGAACTACCGAAGACTTATTTCACAGAGCTTACATAGCTGCTTGGTTGCTTAGAGTTTTAAAAACATCGTCTTATTTTCCACTAACTGCAAATAAAACAGATAGTGCAGAAGTAGAACTTTCGGAAGGTGAATTAGCCGTGGCAGATGCTATTCTGCATCATCTTCAATTACTTCAATTTAACTCTCACGAGGTATGGTTTCTCCATAAAAATACATTGAGTAAATTCGTATTAAGTATTCTTAATATTAGAGAGAAAAAAGAAAAAAAGAGAAAAAGCATTGTACGTACATTTTATTTAGAAAAATTATTTCAAATAATATTAATACCATAATCTAAAAAAAATATACTAATTTTTCATAAATTTTGCTTATCCGTCAATACGAATATAATTTTTAACTGAATCTATAAGCTAAGAAGACAACATGACATAATTTACAAGTTTTCCTAAATATTATACTTAATATTTATCATCTAAGCAATATCGGTAATAATACTGCGACATTCTATTTGAACATTTTTTTTTTTTAAACGTAGATATCAGCATTCGTCAGAAGTGAACGAAACGCCGACTTATCAAAAGGAATAAACTTATTTATTGGTGGTGGAGTTTACCCCACCGTAGCGCTTTTTAATCATGCTTGTAATCCTGGTGTTGTAAGGTACATTAATAAATGCACGAGTAATATTACTATATTATAGTTGCATGAATAAAATAAAAAATAATCAACAGATATTTCGTTGGTAACACAATAATCGTCCGAGCTATAAGATCAATACCGACTGGTAATGAAATTTCGGAAAATTACGGTCCAATATTTACTGAAGTTGAAGAAGATGAAAGAAAGAGAGTACTACGTATGCAGTACTGGTTTGATTGTGATTGTGAAGCATGCAAAGATCACTGGCCTCTTTTAAAAAATATTGATTCAAATATTTTAAGGTATACATTTGAATATCAATACATAAGAGTAAAAATCTTTTTTTTTTCTTTTTTTTTTTAGATGCAAATATTATTATATTAAGAAATTTTAGAAAGATAAGATATGCCTGTATTACCTTAAAATAGCTAATTGGAAATAAATTATTTCTTTTTATCAGGTTTAAATGTTCTACAGGTTCATCTTGCGCAAACATTTTATCAATAAATATGGATTCAGAAACATTTATAATTCCTTGTTCGAAATGTGGACGAAATACAAATATTATTAAAGGTCTCAAAGCCCTTCAAGATACAGACATGCTGTATAAAATGGCAACAAATAATATCAAATCTGGTAATCATAAAGATGCTCTGAATCAGTATTTAAAAATCTTAAACATTCTGGATGAGACGTTGGCTCTTCCAATGAAAGACTACCATATTTGTCAACAAGGAATTAGGCAATGTATGCTTGCCTTAGGAAATGTTTATACGGCGCCAAAGCATTAAATACTCTTTGTGTTATTACTTATAATATAAATTAAAATGTTAATACAAATAATAGAATTTGTATAAAACATATATAATGTAATGAAAAGTATAGAATTTTTTTTTTATAATATTTCTTGTATTTAATTCAAATTATAATTTGTAATATTACAGGGTTTATTTAATTATATAAGCGCATAAATGAAACGAAAACGCGAGGTAATACACTTAATTTATAACGAAAACCATATTACTATAATTTATGTAAGATTATAAAATAATGAATATCTTTTTCAAATACGTTAAACATTTATAGCTACCCACGTCACTTAAGGACATGCGGTATGTTTGGTTGTTATCACATAAATAAAAGCAAGCAAATTGGTAAAAAAAAAAAAAAGTACACTTGTGTTAATTTGTTTTTTCTTTCACAGACTCAAAATTATAAGAAACTTTCGGCTAGGCGAGACTTTGTAAAAGATCGCTTATAAATGTTGAAGGGTTAGAAATTTCATCAAGTAATCCTGTAAAATAAAGAATGTATAAATATTTTTAACACAATTACACATGACGGAAACACTTTATTACAAACCTGCAACATCGCAAAATTCTTCAAAACTTGCACAAGGCAAAAACTCATCGCGATAAGCTGCGAGAATTTTCTCGGAAGCTTTGAGTAAAGCCTCATCGTTATGTCTAATATATTCCGCTAAAACGGCTGGCCATTGGTCATCGCTCAGAACATTAACTTTCTATAAATATATAGATTATAGATTATAGACTTTGTTTGCCACAATATGCCATTAGGGCGACAAATATCCAAACATTATGGAAAGTATTTAAATTAGTTAAGTTATTTTTTCGTAAAACTTAAAGAATTTCAAATTTTATAATGATATAAAAAATAAATAAATAAATAATTAAAAAAATAATAAATTTTCTTAATAAACATTAACTAATATTTACAAATTACTAAAATTTATTAAAATTATATATATATATATATATATATATATATATATATATATATGTATATCGCATTTATAACAAATTCAATAAGCAATGATTATTATTGATATAGAAATGATTAGTTAGTATCTTATTAAAATATGTTATCCTTACCTTAAAAAAGACTCCATAAATACACTGAACAATATTGAAAAATATCAGAACGCTCTTATAAACCGAATAATCTTTGACGGTAGTATCAGTGAGAGATTTGGTCGTCGCTGAAGGTGAAACATATCTCTGATGCGCGAGAATGATCAACCTTCGCAGTTGCGTGAGTTTCGTCTGATTCCAGCGAGTTGGCGTCATAATCAAAATGGACAAGGTGCACTGATAAATCGGGCCCTCAGCGTCATAACAATTATCTAGCCAAGAAGAAGTGGGAGTTGATTCGAGGTAGGCGACAAGAGCTTTGTCCTCTCTCGATGCTGATCTCGTGCTGAAACGTTACATAAAATACATAGAAATAATTCGCCATGGGAAAAAAAAATAAAAAATTTTAATTATCACCACTCAAAAACTCATTATAATTATGATTTTATAATTACTTAACCCGAGGCTGAAAAAACGACTGACATAATATTATTTGGAAAAACTCACGTATTAATAACGTAGAGCGCCATATGTATGAGGTAAGGTATAATGTGTATATTGGACTGAGGGCCGCCACCACCCGTATCATCGTGAAAACTCTTCTCCTGGGCGAAACGAAGGAGCAACAACTTTAAATCGTGTACCGTTGATGAATATGAAATGTCTCGATGACCCGTACACTCTTGCAGATACGTATTGTGCCTTGCAAGGCAGCTGGCAAACGCTGATTCTGGAACCTGCGGTCCCCACAGCGGTAATAATCCATTGCACTTTGTATTTGCATTTTGCAGGGCGGCGCTTTCCCATTCGTCGCGCGCTCGCGCTAATCGTACCGCCGACATATGGCAGTCAACGTGAACAACATTGAAATGTGAAACGGTCGTGTAACCCACAGTCTTGCGCTGCTTCGACTCAAACTCCTCCACGTTGCAACGCTTTGTGAATGTATAGATGCCGAGAACCTTAAAAATTATATTGAATTTTATTAGAAAAAACGAACGATTTTTAATTGCGAATACGACGGACTAATTTCTTTTTTAAAGTTGGTGCAATAATAAATGAAAAATAAATCGGCTTTGCATATGCTTGGCTAACTTCACTAGGCTAATTAATTACACCGTCATTCTTCTAAAATTTATTTGCTTATCGTTTTGAGGAAAAATCTCGAACGCGCTCACCATATTTGGTTTGAATTTGTAACCCTCTCGACAGATGACGCAAACGAGACCGGTCTCGTCGCCGAGGTCCTCCATCTGCTGAAGAATCGTGCCACTCGCCGTAACCTGGCCTTTGTCGTTCGTTCGCATACCCAATGCACCGAGTTGCCGCTCGCGCATAGCCATTGCCAAACGCTTTTTCTCGCTGCGCGTATGCTGGCGCGCCTCCTCGATCAGCTCAGCAACCTTTTTATTTGTGCACAGAGCCTCCAACAAATTCTCAGCCAGTGAACCTACATGCTCGTTAGACGAGACCTGTTCCAATCTATGAATTATACTAATTGTGAACTGCGACGCTGCAAGCTAAAAGAATAACGAAAACATTAATGAATGTTGATGATTCATGATTGATAATTGAAAATTTTCAACTTGTAGCTCCACCAACTCATCTTATTCCTACGACTTACCTGTGTAGGCTCATGATCAGTTGCTAAACCAGTGAGGAAGCGCAAGATATATTTCAATGCCGGTTTAGATATAAATTCTTTAAGCTCGTCACTATCCGTTCTGAGAAGAGTTGGCTTAACACAAGGAGCGTGTACCTGTTAACGCAATGAATGCATAAATGACTGGTTTATGAATAGATCTTCTGCTCGTATTTATCACTCGCATGTATGCCTCGCTTACCGTTATGTATTCGAAGGCATCTTTTACGATATTCATATTAATAATATGATCTTTCAAGGTATTTCCTATGGCATTTCTTTCAATACCTTGAGTCAGTACGCAAAAGAGCTCGAGCTTCTGCTCATCTTCTGACGTATGCTCGAAATCAAATTTGTAAAAATTTAAGACGGGCTTGAAGTGGTCGCAAAGCAATTCCATCTTCTCTTGATTGCCGTAAGTTAAAGCTGCGAGAACCCTTGCGAGATGTTGCAATACGTTGGTACTACACCTGACAGCGGATGACTGTGTGCACGAGAGGAGAGCTTTTACATGCTCCGGACTGCCCAAAGTACGAGAGAACTCTTCGAACTTGTCCAACGGCTGAGACGCTGCATTCGCCAATATAGTTTCCATAATCTAAACATTATAAAACAGATAGTAAATTTTATTATAAGATTTCGTTCGATTATCATTAACAGATCTGATGATCAACTATTACTCTTGATATATATATATGTGTGTGTGTGTGTGTGTGTGTGTGTGTGTGTGTGTGTGTGTGTGTGTGTGTGTGTGTGTGTGTGCTATACATTAAGTAATACTGTAATATCGTGAGTTAATACTTCAAAAATAAAGGCGTTATAAACCTGCATAAATTTTCAATCGTTATTTTGTATATAATACTATTTCTATTGTAAAATAATTGAAAATTGTAACATTTTGAAAGATGCACAATAGACCTTATCGCATACATAAGAAATAAACATATACAAATACATACATATATATATATATATATATATATATATATATATAGAAAATAAAAATTTATCGATTATAATTAAAAAAATTTTGTCTTTTTTTTTGTTTTTTTTTGTTTTTGTTTTTTTTTTGTTTAATAAAATATACTATTTTTCATAATTATACGAGATACGCATAAATATTGGAACTCACATCGAGTAATTGTTCTGTAACTTTTGATTGAGAATTGTCTGTCTCGGTATCAAGACAACGTTGCAGAACGTCAAGCAAAACCGTAACAGCTCCTAATTCAGGTTGACTTAAGACTTCCTGATTCTTTTTCACTTTAACGGAAAGCCTAAAGAGTTTCAATAACACTTGCAATAAAGGTTTAGCCCTGTTTACATCCTGTATTGCAGCTAAACGCTCGAGCATCACTTGGAGACCACCGCAGTCTGCTAAAACATTTGCCATTTTATACATTTCTTCGTTATTTACTTCTTGCTCGCTATTGACGTTCAAAGTTTCAACGAATTCTTCGGTAGCATCACCCAAAAGACCACGCATTCTATACACAACACGCATCGCATCACACTCACCACCTTCAAGTACCCAAATTTTTTTATATACCTACAAAAAATAATATATGCTTTTAATTAAGTAACTTATAATCATTTTATCGTTTTATTATTTTTATTTTTCTAGTTCGTTTTTTTTTTTTTTTTTTTTTTTTTTTTTTTTTTTTTTTTATTCATTTAGTTTAATATATGTATAGTGCTAATCATGATAATGTAATATTACTATGAACAAAAGTAAGCTGTACCTCTTTAACAGGAAGATCTAAGCTGATAATTTTATTATTAACAAGTAACTCCATTCCATTGTCATCTTCCAACAATGCAACTAACTCACAATCTTGACAAATTTTGTTTTTGACATCACGCATCAATGGACCTAAGCCAGGCTGTAAACTGCTGTATGGATTTCCTAACATACGTCCTTGTAAAAAGTCTTCCTGTTGCGGATCTTTTTCTAAAGTTAAAAAGAATTCTCCTACGTCGTTTTCCTCAGGATATATAATTGAGCAAAGCCTTTCAAAGATAAATACAGGTGTGCGTATATCCTGAGGACTATATTTTTGCACTGTTTCAACACAAACTGCCATAAATGCTTTGGTCTCCTCCTGTGTCCCTATTAAAAAGATAAAAAATCGTATGTATTAAATTGACATTGCATAATTCGTAGATAACTTGCCTTTTTGCACTTCATAAATATAAAAATTTAGCCAAAAAGGTAAGACTTACAAAATTTAATGAAAAACTGTCACAAAACTACACATTATATAAAAAGCATTTAATGCAATAGAAATTTCGTATTACAAAATCATTAAGACCTTACCTGTAGTCATCTCTTCCAATAGCTCGAGTAGAGTATCTTGGGTATCGTCGATTAGTCTTGTTCGCTGCACAACAAGTCTCCTTAGTGACAAATACCCATTGAGTACTGCTCCGACTAGTCTACCTTTATAATGTTGCTTAATATTCTCCTGCTCAAGAAAGAATGCCAATAACTCTGTTAACATTTTTAATGCATATCCCTGAGCAAGATCACTCGTCAGGGTTGTCTCTTCTAATCTGTGTAGCTCAGCAATCTCTCTTGTCAACAAATCAGCCAATATATTTAGAACGCCCCTAACTGCTAAGAACTGCTTCCAAGGGCCTTGCCTGATAAGGCTTTCATAAAGAGAAAGATATTCGGCACTGCTTTCCCCAGCGATACACAATTCGTCTAGGTACCCCGTAAGAAGAAGTAGGACTTCTTTTTTACGATCGGTGCCTTGACACAAATTCTCTACCATATTGCAGACGACTTGCCGAGCGAGTCGTGAACTTGGATTAAAAATCACCTCCTTAAGCCAAGAGCCATTTGTGAGTTTAAGAGGCTGAGTGCCGCGTAAGCGGGTACAGCGGTAATACCATCGGTGTCCATATTTTTCGCTCAAATAGAGTATTCTAGCCTCCTCCTAGGAAAAACGTTTTTTTGTATTTTTATTTATATGTTTATTTATTTATCGCTTTTATTTTATATTAAATAGAAATAAAAATGTTAAGCTGAAATCTCCGCGATCCAGATGATCGAAACTTCAAGTGTAGTTCAAATATAAAAAATTACCAAAAAATAAAACTGGATAATCCATGTATTGCAAGTACTTTGTTAAATAAGTAAAAAGGTTTTGATAATTTTTCAATACTTTGATTAACTACAGTAAATAAAGAGATAATACGATTTTTTACCTTTTTCAAAGTCTTGTTCTGTTGTGAATCTGACTTCTTTTTTGGCATTCTTTGCAACCATTCAGCATAAGAATTTTTAATATCGCCATTAAGCCACTTTGCCAAATCGATACTAACCCCATCAGGAGGTTGAACCGTTGCTAAAGAGTCAATTGTCTTATCCTATTTTAAACAAACATTAATAATATTACTAAATTAAATATTTTTTAAACTATATAAATTCAATTAGTAACGTAAAATTGAAAAATACATATATTTGTTATACATATAAAACAAATTTATTTAAAACTTTATAAATCAAAATTTTATATATAAAAAAAAATCAATTACAAGCCTTAATGGTTCAAACTTGTGTCATTCGTTTTCAATAAATGATTAACAAAGTATAATGAAAATGTAGCGTTAACGTCTAGTCTATAAAATAATTATTCATAATTTTAAAAATAATTTCAATTAGATGAAGTACGTTACCTTGTTCTTTTTTGAAACTGGTTGATCGGGTCTTAATAAACTTTGTAGTATTTTAAGACAAGGCAAAATAATACTCTCCATGACCACAGGACTTTTAGAATCTTTGCAGGCCATCAAGAACAACTGCATCACGCATCTCAATTTCTGCTCCCAACACGTATCTTCCTTCTGTATAAGTGCCCCTAATAGAGCCATTTCATACCTGACAGCAGTGGATAGATCTGATGTCACGACTCTACCCCTTAGAGTCATAGTCACTCTATTCGTTAATAGTGAGCATAACTCCTTCGTTGATTGTGCGTTATCCCGAGTAACAAGACATAACAATTGTCTCACCTCTTCTTGTACCTTTTTAGATAACAGTTGCTTTTAATCGTTAGATAGTAATTCGTATTTATAAATCTAGATTTCTATGTTTGTAGTACAGAAGTGACGTGAACTCCTAATTTAGAGAAAACTAATTAAAATATTTATTATGTGTACCTGGATGGTCCCTCTCCTGAGATTGTGCTCCACCACTTCTTGAATTAGTCCTTGCTTACATAGTACCTCCCTGGCCACGTTATTAGTTGCAAGAGCTCTGAGCAGAGTGAGACAGTGCTCGGTAGCCGAAGAAGCGCATCCGTAACATCTGCCAACCATCGGGATTGTCGAGCTTGTGTCTTTCTCCGGGCCCTCGGTGACGATGGTCGTTCGCTGAAACTGGAAAGTCCCCTGATCACGCTGATTTCTGTCGTAAGCAACGAGCTCGCGCCTACAAGCCAGCACACGCTGTATGATTTTGCTAAGCTCCTCAAAAGACGTTTTGCATTCGCCGCAGTACTTCTGCGCGAGTAGCTGTATGGCCCGATTCACTTGGGCGCTACCTCCTGTTGTCGTTTGAGTCACTACACCATCGTCAAGTAATCGATCGAGTCGATGTTCCGATATCTTCACCTTTAATTCATAATAAAGCATTAAGAAACTGTCTATTAAAATTCTACACCAAGCTTAATTATCACGTTTAATATGTATTTTTGCAATTTGCATATTCATATTTTATATCAGCTAAATCGGTAACAATTTATCTTTATTGATTATCTTTAAGTATATATGATGTTTATAGTAATGTTAAAAACATTTACTAATTAATCACAACGTAACTATAAAAATAATTATTGTTTTTTTTTTTTAAATAAAAAGAACAATTACTTAATTTAAAAAGTTAAATCGTACATAGATAATAAAATTGGAGTGATTTAAAATAAATGACCATCTAAATTTTTTATTTAGACTGATCGCAATAGAACATTTGTATTGCAATAAAATGAACATTTCATATAAGAAATGTCTTACACATAAGCTATAAATAATTTTGAGACGAATTACTTACTAGCAACATCTCCAGACTTGGCTTGTTTGCTATCAATGTCTTATAGACTCTATCCGCCTTCTCTAGTAATGTGTTTATTGTCACTACAGTCTTTTTCCGATCCTCGTCACTTTCTATAGGATCCACGGCACAACAAGGTCTACCAGTTAATGTATAATCAAATTTAGCGTATTTGCAGAAACCGCAGGCATGACACAAAAACGGATCCTTTTCATCGTAATTGATGGCTCGACACTTATGGCATTGAAAAACATTCTCGCCACAATTGGCGCATACGCCAGGATTAGCTGGAACACTCGCTGAGCAACGTGGACATTGGAGGGTTTCCGAAGACGCCTGAATATTCTCATAAAAATCGGCATACTCTATCATCAGATTGCACGCAACGATAGGTAAAGGAAATTCCATTTTCACTTCAGTCTGACCTTGAACAAGACTTATTTTTTTTGCCTTATGCCACATGGCGGGCTTGTTTTTCAATTCGACAACAGCCTGAACCTATAATTACATATTTTTCCAGTTAGAATTAAATCTTCGATCTTTATATAAAGTAACTTTAAACTACGTGCGTGCATACGTACATGCGCATGTATAAACGTGTGTATTACTTAATATACAAATGCACTTCTTTTGATTGAATAACGATAGATATAATACAAAGTATTTTTTAATATTAAAATTGACAAACCGTTCTGTTATTGTAGAAAACATTAATGGAGCGAACCATTTTCGTCCGTTTTAAATCACCGATACGAAGGGTTATGCGACTGATGGTATGACTACCAACTAATTTGATGATTTGCGTGGTCGTCGTGAACTTGGAATCAATTTTGATAGATGAAAGCTTTATCGTGGTCATTGGAACTTCTGGATTGTTGCAAACAAGGCAGGGCTAACAAAAATATTTATGTAACTTATCTTCTATTTATATAATTTAATTTTTCATTATATTAGCTTTATAATCAAAATAATTTAAATAGGAGTGAAGAATTTAATTTTTAATATATATGTATATATAAAATATATATTTAAAAAAAAAAACTGTTATTTTTTTATTTTTATAGATTTTATTTTGAGTTATGAAAAGTACCTCGCTTTCTAGATAGTAACCATCAAGCTCAACGAATTGAGCTAAATTGGCATAAAGGTTAGCATTGGGATGTCGAGCAAGTAATTGGTTTTGAGTATGGAGCACGGTAACTGCTTGTTCCATGTACGAATACATTTTCTTGCCATTATGAGGTGTTCGAAGAGAAAAGTAACCGATTAGGTCAACAAATTGAGCAGCTTTACGTCCATAAATTGGTAAAAGTGCCCAAAGACGCCATAAGTGATCTAGAAGAGCCTCTTGATCGGTAGCAATAGAGTTTCTGAAATATAATAACAATTATTATTATTATTATTATTGTTATTATTATATATATATATACTTTGAATAATGGATTAGATTGAAAATTTTTTAAAAATTGATTTAAAGAATAATACATGTTAACACAAAAATAAAAATATCTTAATAATTTATACGTTATATTTTAAATCTTCAAGCAATGAATAATATAGAATTTTATATATAGATTTAGTTTAAAAAATCATTATTATATTTTGTATATGTAAAAACAACATTTCTTTAGGATTAAAGATTTATTTTTAATTTAATTTAAATACTTTTTGTAATACATTTTGTTTATTAAAATTATTTATTTTATCATTTTCTGTACATTCAAAGCTGAGATACTCACTTGTAAAAAGCAAGAATTAAAGAATGGGCTTGCCAACGAATATTTGTATTATTTGTTTCTAAAAGGAAAGTCTGTATAAATTTGGTGAGTAAAGCAGGAGAAACTTGCTTCTGGATCTGTTCAACTAAAATAATACACTGAGTTTCTTCAAATTTAGCTTCGCTATCAGAATCTTCAGATTTGTCACGATCTCGCCTCTCTTTAGTATTGATTGCTGATTTTAAATCCTAAAAATTATTTTTTTAAAAACTGTTAAACTTTGTATATGAAAATTCTTTTAAAAATAAATGTTTTTTTTTCACCAACAATATACATAGGTGACATTTAATGTTATTTTACATTATATGTTATATTTAAATAATTGTAAATAACTTACTTTGCTTTTTACATCTTTTGTCTTTGATGAAGAACAAATGGCACACTGAAGCAATTGTAAAACAGTTGGACTAACTCCTTCGTCCAAAAGCGTCGATATTGTAAATAAATAAGATAATACTGTATTATGCTTCAAACAGAATCGTTGCCAATTACCCGTTCGACTAGTGGCTATTTCAACACAACATTTCAAATGTTCTATTAATTCGACTAAAGAATCATATGGTAAATTTATTGAATGAGGTATGGGCTCGAGAACATCATATCCTCCGCTATTACAGCATTGTTGAACAGACTGAAACATTGTTATTTATGAAAAAAATGCTTACATATTCTTCGCAAATAAATATTTAAACTACATCAAGCTGAACATACTTTTACATGAGAAACTAAAGCATGAAGATCACGGAGTTGCCTATATTTTTCTTTATTACCACATATGAATAACAACAGCTTTCGAACTTGACGACGTACAAATGGTGTTTGATAAGACATCATATACTCACAAAGATAAAAGTACCATGATTGCTGAAAAACGTAATGTCAAAACAATAATCATAATCCTATTGAAAACATGAGGTTGTTGAAGATTAATATAATAATTATCGTTAAATTTTTTATTAATTTAATAATTTTAAATTCTTAATTTTAATCATAACACTATTTTATGTTTTCTTGTAATTAATTAATTTGTATTTGTACATTATAAGACAAGTTGAATATTTTACATTATTTAATACCTTATCAAATGCTGGCTGAACTGTATTAGCCTCTGCATATTTATGTACTTGATATGGCAATCTTAAGGCCATTTCTGTTAGCAATTGAGGATAAGGTTCGAAAACATCGTTAGCATGGCCTTTTACATATAAGCGTAAGAAGAATGGTGACATGTCAGGTGGCGATGTTATAAGATGTTCCTTTAATAATTGTCCACCAATAATATTTCCTGATTCATCCGTAGAAACACTGCAGTAAAATGAAATATTTGTATTAATAAATATCTCGTTGATACAATGACATCAAAGTTTATATTATCTAATTTTCTTATTCCTTACGTTTTCCAATATTCGAGTAACGCTTTCAATAAGCTTAAACAGTAATCAATGACGCCAGATTTGCTCAATATAATTGCTATCATTTGAGATGTGAAATTAGAACTTTCAGATTGACTCTTTGTATTATATTTAGATCGAGACATCAATACACCTTAAAATATAAAAAGACGCAGATAAAAAAATATAAAAAGCCCCAATTAGTTATAATTCATAGTAATTTAATTTAAAATAAAACAATCAACAATTTCTCTATACAATAAATTCACTGAATAATAACTCACTTAATAATCTCATAATAACAAGATGCACTTCCCTCTTATTTGTTCTACAGCATATTTCATTTATATCAGGTTTCTCCATATTAAGTTCTTTCACGAATAAATTCAATAAATTTGCGAAACAAGTCCTATCCCTTTCATCTTGGCCATCGAGATCAGAGGTTAGCATAAGGATAACCTACATGAGCAATAATTTACATGCAAATTTTTTTTTTGAAAAAATTTTAAATAAAATAAGCATATTTTTGTCACCTGCATAAAAGGAATCGCTCGAACACCCGGAACATTCGATAAATTGGGTATGAATTGCATTAATCTATCTAATAGCAGAAGTCGCACATCGTGTAGATTGGTTGTTACTTCTCCAGGAATATCGTTCTCTTGCTCTTCCCCTTGCTCTTGCTCAGTATTAACTTCTTGTTCTGGAGCCTAAAATTTTATTTCATCGCATCTTATTCATAAAAATAAAAGTGAATAATTGTAATATAACTTATATTAATTTTACAGAAGGAATGTACAAAACTCTTCGTATAGAATTACAATTTTAAATACAAAAATCATAAACTTAGCTCAACATATGAACACATTAATAATTCATTTTTGAATGTAGGAGGTAGCGTAACTACACTGCAAAAGCGACTTATTGCAGGCAAGAAAATTAAACTTATACCTACAACGAAATTTACGGGTGCACTAAGAGAGCTATTTTCAGATCGTGCCTGCTGATTAGTTCGGCTGCCGCTTGCTGATAAGCCGTCGACTTGACCATCTCCATATGCCGAACTGCGACCAGATACGTTCTGCTCGCCCATTATGCTGTCGACTGCACTGCCGCCACTTTCGCTACCACCACTTTCGCTTCCTTTGCTACCACCACTGCCACCCTAATTAGCATAAAAGTTAATTTCAGTATAAGTTCTAATAGACGATATCATGCAGAATCTTAATTAATTGATAATTTTGAGGCACCTTTCACTAAACAGTTTCTTATAAGGTCATCAATATTTTTTGTTGAAACTTCTTTTCATTTGACAATAACATTAAATTATAATTAATATATTTTTTAAAATTATAAAATTCTATGATTTCCGGTTAATAATCAATATTTATTTAAATCAAATGTATTCATTGATCCACTAAACGAAAATAATTATATTGAAAACTTTAAATCTGGACATACTTGCTCAGCTGGTGATGTTCTTAATGTACTGCCATCGGTCGCTGCTGTTGATCCTTCATCATCCGAACCTCCAGCTGAAGCAGTAGTATCAGAATAATGGCCTGCCTCTTGTCCCTAGTATATCAATGATTACAAATTAATATTCAATGTTACAGCAAACCCAAAGACCATAAGACTAATTAATTAGCAATATAGGTACAAATATACTTCGTTAATCAAAACGAATTCGAAAAATCAAAATTTTATTTGATTCTAATGTAATTTAAAACCTTTAAAATAACTTTTAATGGAGCTTTAATTTTAAATTATGCATTTTTATTATCTCTTTTTGTGGATCATAAAATATACCTGAGCAGAACCCTGCACCTGAGCGAGTCCTTGAGCAAGATCCTGTAGTCTTTGCAATGCTTGTCCACTAAGATTTCCTAATGCTTCAAGAGCTTGAAGATTTGCTAATCCCTGCTGAAACCCTTGCTGTAGGACCTCTATCTGTCCGCCAGCTTCTGTATCCTGCATACTAAGCGCAATAGCGAATTCAACCATGGCCTCGTCGTCCTCAGCCTGAGGAATATCAAGAAGCTGTGGAAAGCCACCTGGACCAAGAAGAGCTTCTAAAGGATTAACCGCTCGTGCTGCCGCGTTAACCGCTTGATTACCACCTTCTGCACCCAATAACACCATTGGTACGACATTATCGACGTCGAACTGCTCATCAACCTCAGGTGGTTCTAGTGGTTGTGACTGTGGTATCACTGCCAAAGGCTTGTCCTCAGTTTTTACTGTCATATCTAACAAAATAATAAAGAAAATTATTATTTGTTTAGTTACAATAATAATAAAAAAAAACTGATATCGACTTTCCATTTTATTCCTATATAATTTAATTTATTATAATTCATTTTAGTATTAATAAATTGAATTTCAATTATTTTGAAAGGCTTGACAATGTTATTTGTTTGTTACTTACTCGAATTGGAATAATGTGGAGGACTTGGTATATAAACTCTACGTCGTTTGTATCGTGGTCGTAGTACTTTTATTATGGCTTGTTTCGCGTTAAAGCTAATAGTTGTGTCAGAACTAAGTAAAAGTTGTAAATAAAGTTTTGCTGCTACTGGAGTGAAACCATCCATATCACATATTGTGAAAGCATGAATTATCTCAATAATGGCATGAATAATAGCCTCTGTATGGGTAAGCCCAGGGACCACTACTGGCACTAGTGCTAAATTTTTTGGATAAGCAGCATGTAGCAACCATAAGACGTTCATCAACTGGAGCATTAAGTGCAGATTATTATTTTCTTCATTTGTTACTTGAGATGCCAATCTATCTTGTTCGAAAATGAAAACTATACGAAAAATATTTATAGTTAATAGCGAGAAAAAAATTTCAAACATATTTATTTATAACTTTTAACTTACTTGAATTCTCATCAATTGCTTTTACTGAATTCTGTTCAGCAAATTTATACAAATTTTGTGGACGAGTAACTGCTACACTTCTTACAATTAAAATTAATCGATAAAAGTTTTCAGCATCAATATCACAAGGGTCTTCAGTCTCGCGCATTGCTTTCAATGAATCAAGAACATGAGTTAACAAGACTTGATCCTAAAAAGCAAAGACAAAAATAATATAAATAACTAATGTATTAATAAAATTTAAAACAAAAATTGGAGATATTCAACCTTGTGCGAGTGATAATTAGATTTTGAATTATGTAGAGCTGCAAGGAGTGCAGTAGTATGAATTTGCACAGATGGAGGTGTTGGTAAAGTCAATAAATTAGAAGCAACTTCAACTGCTGTTTGTTTTAATGTTGCTTTAGTCTCATCAGTAGACAATGTGAATGACGACTCCAAAACTTCGAGTATACTTGAAACCATTCTAAAATAAATTAATAATCAATATTTATATGATTAATCGTCCAAAAATAATTTCTTTAGTTATAAACATGTAAATTATAAACATTTAATAAAAGACAAATAAAAATTTAAAAAATTATACAATAACAATACTACAAACATACATTGCTATTCTATAATACCGACTTCGTGTCTTACCTCTCAACATTAATTGATTCATCCTTTGTTGGTCTGATTGGATTATAATAATTAAGAATAATAAATATTAGAAGCATATTATATATATATGCACACACACACACAATATATTTATATAAATGGTATATAATTTTACTTTGTTATAAGACTCAGATTATGCTATAATGAATATCTATATAATAACAGAGAATAAAAAGTTTTCTTACTTATCTATAGCAGTTAACGATGTTGGTGAAACCGTTGGATTATCTGAATTAGTATTTGCAATAGCTCCTGTTGTGACCTGTGCAGGCGCTGATTGCCCTCCAGGAATATCTTCCGACTCGTCCGGCCATCCAAAAGCATCTTTACTTTTTCCATATCTTGAATAAGAAATTCAAACAATTATATATTTAAATAAGAAAAACATTAATAAATATCAATTATTAAAAATGTAAAAGTTTTATAGAATTGTATGTAATTTTATACTTAGACTAAATGAAATTTTATTTTCAATATTTGTCTTGCTTAAAATAAAAAAATATAAATTAAATTAAAATTTAAAATAATATAAAAAATGAATATATTAAAAATTAAATTGTTAAAATCGATGAAATTCTAATGAAATTATTATTTAAAATATTTTTAATTAGTATTCTTAACTTTAATAAAATTTTGATAATAAAAATTACTCTCCATAAGAAGATTTATTAACTAATTGACTAATAGTTATATATTGAATTCACATTTTGTCATAGAATAATTAATTAATGCTGAAAATAGTATAATTTACATTTTGATAGAATCAACCATTGTAACATCTTCTGGATCATGAGAGGAACCGAATGTGATTATAAGTTTCTTATCTGCCTGAAGACTTTCTTCTCTTGTTAATGGTATATCAAACCACCGACTTCGTGTCAATGTTGCTCTAACAATACTTCTTCCAAATACCTAAATTAAACAATATAATTGAAACATATTTAATTTAGTTGTAATAAACGTGTAAATCAAAGCATAAATTTTATTAATTATTTCATTAAACTTTACTTTTTTTTTCATTTTCTTTTAATTTCAATTTAGTTCTCATTACCATACTTCATAAAAAAAAATCAAATGAAAATTTATATAATAAATCTTATTGATTAATTTTAAAACTACTTGTTATCAGCTAATTTTTTTCATAATTTTTTTTAATTTAATTTAATATTTTTAGAGATAGTTATATAAAAAAAAAAAATTTTCATTTTATCCAAATACGAATTTAATAATTCAGATATTAAATTTAAAAATTCAAAAATCTTATAGTATAAAAATTTTAAATTAAGAAATTGTGTTATCTATACCTTTATATATAATGGGGCTCGTTGTATATCTTGAGTTCCCAGTTGAACTCGAATTCCCGTCATAACCAAAATGGGGTCGTTATTTGTAACTTCTACAGTAAATCCCCTAGGTTTTGTTGAAACAACATACATACCAGTAGTGTTCAATCTATGTTTAATTTGCAGAACATTGTAAACTTGCAGTAAATCATTGCCACCGAATTCAACATCGTTCATCACCTGGCATTGCTCGAAGAAATCAATTGGGAAATTAACGGAAGCCGTGGGTTTATTCGATTTCAGAGTCTTCTTTTTCTTTGTCTGTTTCAAGTTTGAAATCAATCCTACCGGCTGTACGCTCGATGACATCCAAAATCCAGTTTGTTCCATAGCAGCCATATAGATTCTAAGACTGCCATCTTCACATAAAAGAATTAAAGTTGTACGGTGTTCCGCGTTTGAACTTGGATGTCGAATTGCTACCATATCCATAATTTTAGCTTTGGCTGGCACAACTTTAATCTCCTGAATCATTATCGTATCTGGCTTGATCATGAAAATAACAGGATTATTGCTGGTCTGAAGAACCGAACAAACGAGACCCGGATGATTGGCTACTTCGCTCCACTGACACAATGGCTGAGGCTGATTATTGTTTGACTTATTGCCACTGCCACTACCTAGAAAAAAATAATCCAAGCACACAATAATTTTAATATCTTTTTGATATAATATAAAGTATAAGCCGATTTAATAAAAAGTAATACCTCCACTACCGTTCGCCTTATTAGAAATGTTAATCATATTAACATGATCGATGTCATCAACATACTTCATAGGTGCAACAAAACTTTTGCCACTGCCATAACTAAAGAAAAGCAGCTGCAATGCATGTGAGTAATAAATGGAAACTCCGCCGCCACATACTTGTCCATTATCCTTGATATCGGAGTGATAGACAATGAGAGTATGGGTGACAAAGAAAGGTCCATGCTTTGCTAAACTCTCTTCATCCATAGCCTGACAATATATATAACCAGCAGATGACATCAATAGCATATGAAATTCATTGCTTTCCGTGTGTATAAAAGTACAATCGCGTATTTTTCCAGTTGGTACGAGGAAATAGTACTGAGGACACAGGGCATCCTTACTTAAATCATAAATCTTAACAAAGTCAGCTGTAACAAGAGCCAACTGAGTTTGAGAACCTGGAAGCCAGATCGCTTTAATGATGAAATTGCCAGTCTCAAGATGGGGATGTAATACTAAATGATCAGAAACAGTTCCCGTGCTATTAAACGTAAGTACATGGCAGTCCTTAAGACCGCAAACTGCCAAAAAGTCCTCGTTCCATTGGTTGCCCGTCATTGAGAGAACAGTGAATGGAATCGGAGCTGAAGCCAAGCGAGTCAAAGTTAATTTACGCTTCGATGAGTCGGCTTGCTTTAAAAGAGCACTTAATTGCAGAACTGTGATTTTTCCTTTTTCATGGGACACGGCTAGAATAACATTACAATATATTATCTAATTTTGTTAATACAAATTTCTAACAAGTTAAAAATTACAATCCCATATTTTTTGACATTCGATATATGTACATAACTGTATAAATACAAAATGACACATTTATCTTGCTTAATAATTAATTTATTTAATACATTTTAGAATATCTTTAGTTTAAAGAGTCAAACAAAAACAAAAAGCAAAACAAAGTATTTTACAACTAGAGTATAAAATTATTTGTAATTTTAAACATTTACCAAGATGCTGTCGCTTTCCATGTGGAGAAGATAAACAGCACATAGCTACTCTTCTAATCATATGTGCAGATAGAAGTTGACGAATAGTTTGTCCTTGATCACCTGAATAATTCATTCGCACATTTTCAAAAGCTCCTTCTTGCGATCCAAGTGTTGGTAGCTTTGAACAAAAAATAATTCACACTTAAACTGCAGGCTATTTTACAGTTAATGTAGCTAAGAAAGATTTTATTAATTTCATATTCAATGAAATATTTAATAGTAAAAATTATTGACAAATAGAAAAATTTGTAATATTAAAAATCAATATGATGAATTAACTGCATTTGATACAAATGTACAATGAAAAGAATTATAATTATAATTTATATTTCGAAATATTGAGTTTATTTACTATATATTATTTACTATTTACTGTAACCAGTAAAAGAAGTTGAATATCCGATGATACATATTTAATTAAAAAATTTTATTTTAAAATTACCATAAGTTGATCGGTATGTTCGAATTTTTTTTGTACATAGTGCAGTTGTGACAAAGCAGCTTGTGCTCGTGAGTGACAACCGACGGGTGAAAATTTTTCACAAGATGATTCGACTGCTGGTATTAAGCCATTAGTCAGTTCTACTAACGAAAGAACTAATCCACTGCCCCACAATTTCGATAAGATCCAATCCTTTGAACCTTCTAAAATTAACATAAATCATTTCTAATACAAAAAAATACTAAGTGTTATTGAATAGTTTAACATTTAATTTATATAATATGAATATTATATAAAAAAAAAAAGGTTATTCAGATATATATTGGTGGGAAATTAATATATTTACTATTAAAGTGACCAAAAGCGAAATACATAAAGAATTTTTGGGAATCTATAAGAAAAAAGAACATTGTTTTTCAATCAATTAGCAGCACGATTGCTTAAATACTTTTTAAATGCTTTATACATATGCCCGAAAAAATATAAAGATCTATTTTATAGCCTTAGTTGTTGCTGTCATAATCTATTCTTGGAAACATTTTAACAAACACGAATAAAAATCAGATACAGAAAATGGCTCTCTTATTTATGTTTTATAAAAGTAGCGATAGTACAGTAAAAATGATCATCTATTACTAATTATGCCATATAGCTAAATACATTTTGTTTTTTATATTATACAACATTAACGCAATAATTCTTTCGTAAAATTCGTCAAACTTTAACATAAATTATATTTAACATAACCCTATTATTCTTAAACTAGTTTAAATAATTCATAAAATTAAAATCAACGGGTATATTTCTCTACACCAACGATGGGTATTTTTGTCCAACTATTCTCTAATTATTTTATGTTAGTTTATCTAATAAGTTGTTTATATTTGATCTGGCTCAAATTCAATATCCAATGTTTATCTACGAATTCTTTTTTAACGCAAACTATATCTACAGGGGATATCAAAATTGTTAAGCAGACTTATCTTTCATTGTATTTCATATAAATTGTATGTATTTGTTAGTGTTTTATAAGCTCAAATATAGAATGCTTTTCTTTTTAAAAGAGAAAAATCCAATACCTAATTTATTAAATTACAAATTAAGCGAAAGATATTACCTAATTGTTTAGCGAGAGCTTGTTGCTTTTGCTTGTCTTTTGTACTTCGTTCGTGTTTTTCATTGAAGTGCACAGGACTCGATGCTCTACGTCTAAGACTACTTGTCAATAACATTTGACTATCACTGTTTCCGTTAGCATTATGATATGATGCTCCATTAGTAGTTGGATGTTCAGAACTCTGAGGACTTCTTTTTGTAAGTGCCTGACAGGATGTATCTTCCTTTGCACCACAGTCGCAAAAAAAGTTACCATACTTGGCGTAGGTGACGTCGTGACCCCTATGGCAAACACGGGCACAGACCGAGCAAACCCCTACGCCATCTACCATATTACAAGTATGGCAGTGATACCAATGTTGATTCATAAATTCCTTCTGTGTTATAGTGAATGTACAAAGTTTGTTGCACAGATTATCCTCGTCCGAGTCTTCAGCACCGCTGTCGTCATCATCGTGAGCGATTTCATCGATCCAATCACTGTCCGTAACGTCATTACATGGCTGCGCACCTTCCCATGGTGGACTCGTTGCACGATCTTGAATAAGTTTCTGAGGACAGACTGCATTCATAATATCGGCTACATAATTCAATATACAACATCCTGCTTCTATATATGATGAAGACTTGTCAAGATTTTGTGGTTCTTTAATCAAGAGCTGTCCCTTGCTGTAAAATATTGTTTTAAAAATGTAAATTGAAGAAATTTAATATTTCACATGCTTATGTATTAAAATATATATTTTAACATTAAAGAGATAAAAAATTTATCTGCTGCAAATGTAAAAAAATATATATAATAATATCTGTGTGTATATATATATAAATTTTTTTTATATAAAGGAAATAAATTTAAACTTTTACGTATTGCTTTTTTCAATCATTAAAAAATTTCGTCATACTTTTTAAAACTTTCATTTCATGTAGCTCATAAGATTTATGTAATTATAAAAATGTTTACTTTTTAAGTAAAATACATTATACAATATGTTAAATACTATTATACTTTTGCAACAAAATCAATTAATTTAAATTTAAAATTGAGCTCAATAATTTTATTCACAAATTATTTACATATATTTTATAACTTACCACAGCTCTATCCATTTAATAGCAGATTGAAAAAGCAAAACGTGACCTTTATCAGATCCAGCATCCGCTAGAGTTGACATTACTTGCATTAATTCAGAAAAACTCACACCTTCTGCAGATGTAGACAAAATGCGAGAAGCTATTGGTATAAGGCCTTGAAGAATGGTAACTGATACCCCATCGCTGACAATACTTAAATAATATTTCAATTTTTAAATTTACGATTTTTCGAACTAGTACTTACTCACTATAACTCGGATAACTTCAAATTAATTTACCTATGTTCTTTAACAATATAACTAGTAAGTGCTCGAAGCAATTGATTATTTTCTAGTAAAGACGGTTGCTCTTCAATTGACGCTGGTGCTTGATTATTTGGTGTTGAAGCGTCTGTCAATAATGTTTGCCATTGCCCTTGAACTTGTTCATTATTTTGAATATTATTTGTTGTATCATTTTTAGGTGCTTCTTCAGAAGTGGAAGCAACAGGTGTTGTGCTATAACATTTTCTTCGATTAATTTCAAATATAAAAATCTTAAATACTTATTAAATATAAAAAATATATTAATACATGGAAGCTGATGGAACTACTGGCGCTGGTAAATTTTTAGGTGGTGTGTTTGAAGCAAGACTTGAAGTTCCAAGAATAACATGTCCAAGCCATGATTGGAGCTTTTCATTATCCACTTTAGCTAAATTGGATACTGATCTACATAGTCGATCAAGAGAGCCGTCGTTTTCTTTTTCAGCTAATTTCATTCAACAATATTTTACTAAATATTTTACTAAATCCGTTATTAAAAGCAATGTTAAATTGACTTACCGGCTTTAAAAAGTTTATTAAAAAAGTGTAATACGTGGTTACTGAACTGTTGAGAGGATTGTGGTGATGCTATTGAAAGAAGAACTGACACAAGCGTTCTATTTGTGTTTGGTGCAAAAAATTGATCCAAAGCTTTACAACCGACTGGTTTTTCTAATAATTGTTCCCAATACTTAATACATTGTTTTAAAATATTTCCATCAATTGATATGCTAATATTTGAAAATAAAATACATAAAGCATATAATATTCAAACAATATTCCATATTTAATATTTACTTACTTAATCGTATCATCGGAATTACTGGTATAATCAACGATTAAATTATATGTACGATTGAGTACAAATAAATGTTCTCGTATCTGTCGAACTTCACTCTCTGGCTCACCAATCAAGGTATTCAGAGTTGCTGAAGCCAATTTATGGAAAGACTCTGTTCGCATATCCATTGTTAATGAAATAAGAATATCTATAGCATGATTTCGAATTTCAGAATTTTCTGTTGTAGATCTATAATTAAAGAAGAAAGATAGTACATTTTTCTTTAAAATATTTAATTTTAAAATAAAATTTATTATTTTACACTCACTTTACATATTCCATGATAAATGTGACCAATGAATATAATAAATTTTTCAAAGATGGATTAATAGAAAATGATCCGTATTCCGATAAAGAATTAATGTGATGATTAATAGTTGTTAAAATATAACTTTCAGCTGGAATAATATCATTGGCATAGTTGTTCTAATAATATAAAGAATAAAACTCATGTAGTAGATAATAAAAACATTAATCAAAAAATTAAAAAAATTTTTTTGCATACCCAAGGAACATGAGAAAAATTTATATTTTTCCATTTATCGAGTACTGATCGCACATTGTTTGGTAGCAGACTAATTAGCGAAGGTTCACTTGCCCAAGTTGCACCACTCATGCAAATTATTTCATCAAGAATAAGAAAATCTCTCATCGTATACTTTTTACTATTTTCCGAAGTTTCTTGGATTTGATATAAAATATTAGATCGACACGACACTAAAATTGCATCAGTCAATGATAAAATATGTGGTAATATTTCTACAACAAGTTTATTTGCGTTTGAAGCAGTAGACTCTGTTGTTTGTTGAACTCTGAAAAATGTAAAAATAAATTTTAATTGCATGTTATTATAAAGAAAATTAAAACAATATAAATACTGTAAAATACTTTGAAGCTTCGATATTATCACTAGTAGACTTCCATATACTTTCATCCATTACAACTTGCAATTTTCCTATTACTGCAGCTAAAATACAGAGTGAACTCAGTTTTGGTAAAGACGATTTTGGTATAATTTTTTCATTTGCGTTAACCTCTGGTTTTAAAGATTTTATACAATTTTTTGCAAGTGCCACATCGTATTTTAAAGAATTAACAGTTGATGAAACTGTTTTTAATAAATTTTTTGCATATTCTGTGTACATGCCTTGTTTAACCAAACAATCCTGCATAATGTAAAATAAAAAACAAAACTCATTATAATTATAGTTAATTGCATTATATTTAAAAATTATCGCTGTATTACAATTAACTACAAATATTTTAGAATTATTTTTTAAAATAATTATTATAAATTTTTGCGCTTTACCTTCATCCAACCAGTGAAAGTTTTATAAGCAGCACGTGGTCCCCATATTAAAGAATGAAGTAAAAGTGGACCTGCTGGAATTTCTTCTCCTAAAGCAAGTTTATCCATGTAAGGGGTCGATGGTGGTAACATGAGTAATAATCTAAATTTATAAAAATGAAATTACAATTATAATCAATCTTATAAATTTAAAAATTCTCATTCTAATTATTTTACCTCCAACAAATGGAAAAGCAGTATTGCGTAGCAAATAAACCAGTACAGCTCATTTTGTCTTTATTCTCTGATCCAGATTTTCTAGGTAAGTTAGTTTGGTTTAAAATATTCAAAATATCGATAAGAGCATCAATCAATAATGGATATTTCATCTTATCGGGCGTTCCCAAAATAAAATTATAAGCCTAATTTAATAAAAAATTAATGAAAAATAAGTAATGTACATAAATATTAAAATAATATAAAAATTAATCATACCAATCCATCTAATTTAGGTGTATCTTGATTATTAAAATCATAAGTAGTCAGATTGTAAAATCGTGGTTTCATGGAAAATTCATCTTGTGGACCAAAATTTCGATAATTATCTTCAATCTCTTTCCATGGAGTATAAATTCTTGCAGCTTGCTTAGGTCCTTCTTTAGTATCAGAGACTAGACTAGTAGCAGAAAACAAATTCCATTGAACCTATAATAAAAGAGTTCAGTTAATAATAGAAATATTTTTTTTTATTTTATTAATCAATATATTTTATTATTTTATTGCTAACAAATATTTTTTAATCTGTTAACTTGTGCGAGATTTTTACTACCGTTCAGTCGACACTATCAAAGAGACGGCCCTGTTTTCTCTAATCAGTTTATTTTACCAAAAACTAATTTTTTACTCTTGCATTATAGTGGCAAATGAAAATGTTAAGTGAGCGACAAAAAAAAAAAAAAAAAATGAAATGAACAAAATGGAAAAAACATGGCATTAAAAGGCCAGAATTATCCACTGCATAATGCATTGAAAAATCATACTTAACAATATAATATACTTAATAATTGCATTGTATGCCTTACTTGTTCTAGTAAACTAGTAGGTGCATCGTATAAATGTTTCATCATGTATTCGAGAAGAAGAAGTAAACGTGATAAATGTAATATTTGCGAATCCTTCATTGGACTTTTAATTGCTTCGCTACATCGAACTGCTCCACTACCCGTTACAAGAAGTACAGATTTCTTTTGCATTAAATTCAATGAGTGAAAAAGAAAAAGAACAAGTTGGGCATGTTCTACATTCAAATCTAAAAATATATTATTTTGATAATAATTCAAATACAAATAACAAATACTTATGCTAATTAATTTACTCACCTTCGTTTTCAGTTTCAAAAGTCATAGGAGGATTACAAACATTTTCAACCATTGTTGTTACTAATCTCTGCCAAATGCTAATACAAGCTGCTTCTTTCTCTGATTGTGGTTTTAATAGAAGTATCTATAGCATAAATAATTTTAAAATTAATATTTTCTGACAAAAATTAAAAATACTATTTAAAAATGTTATCTACCTGAGCAAGAACACTGAGTGTTCTTGGATATACTTGTAAAGGCCAAGATGAAGAATTGGCACTTTCAGTTGACCAAGGACTAACCCCTAAGTGGTGAAGCAAAGTATTCTGCAAAGTTTCACTCAATGTATTTCTTGCTAATAAATTATGTGTATATCGACTTAAAGCTTGTGAAAATTCAGAATACATTGCACCTAATGTGGCACCATAAAAAACTGAAATAGTACCTAAAAAAAAAAATGTCAGCTTATTCTCTATTAAAACAACAAGATTATATCGTCTCAATTTTATTAAATACAAAGAAATAACAATACCTAATTCATATTAAATTAAAAGATTTTATTAATATTAAGCCCCTACCTGTCTCTGTACGAGCTGCTTCATGGTCTAAATCTCTTATTATTGCAGCTAATATTACCATTTGTTGTTCTACTAAACCATTGACAACATATTCTCTTACATAGGCACTTCTGCTGCCAATCAAATGTTGATTCATGAATTGAAAAATTTGAGTTGCTAATGCAATGTACTATAGAAAAAATAACATTGAAAATTAAACATTAATGACTGAATGTATAGATAACAAATAGGTTATATACCCCATGAGGCTCTCGATTATCAGGTACTACAGTTGCATTGCGTTCTGTATTTGCTTCTTCATTAGTATCTTTTGCTGTACTAGCAGGAGGTCCATCAGATGAATCTAAAGTCTCTTCAAACCAAAGTCCCAAAATAGGTTCACTATCTTCTTCTAAGAAATAAAAAACAAATTTAAAATTATTTTTATAAAAAAATTGCATACAATAACAAATAAACTACTGATAAAAATTATAGATACCTTGATCAGTGGAACTTTCAGAACAACTATAAAGATCTTCATAATAAGTTGTAGAATCAGATTGACTTAATGTATCACCTTCAAGAGGATGTTTTTGTATTCTTTTAAGTGTGCAAGCCTATATAAATTTTAAAATTTATATAACTTTTTTATTTAATTTAAATTTACATTAAATATTCGATATAATTATAGTACAATGTATTACTTTTCGATAGCTTATAGTTGCTAAATAAAACAATAAATGATTTAAAGGTGCAGCTTGGAAAAATGTCGATACTCTTTCTAAAGCTGTAGCAGTAGCTAAAATATCTAAAGGAGCTGGTTCTGGTGGTGAAATTTGTTCTACGCCAGCTTCAACAGAAACATCTTCTAAAAGAGCACCCATTAACGTAAGTGCATGTGATGCTAAGGCCACTGATAAAACACCAAAGCCTTGTTGTCTATTGATAATACACATATATAATTATACAACTTATTATAGTTAATCAACAAACTTATTTATAATAAGCATAAATTAAAAAATTTCTGTATAGACCAGTGAGTAAATAATTTCTTACACTTTCATTAAATTTATTCTACCACTTCCATCGCGTGCTTTACTCGGTGATTTTCCTTTTTCTTCTTTTCCTTTATCAGTTACACTAAAACTACTAACGGATAATTGAGCTTGTAAACCAGCCACCAAAAGCCATACACCAATTAATAAATGATTTTGAAGTATCTGTAAAAAAATGGAATTAATTTTATTTCAAATTAAATTAGAAAACAAATTACAAAATTTTCTTTATAAAAAAATAGATACTTCAACTATATATTGTCAAATTTTATTTGGTTGAAAATTCAATTAAAACAACGAAATACTTACATGCCCACCAGCTCTTGTACTATGTCTAATTATATTGGAAACTAAAGTAAAAATTTCTAAACTTCGTTCTACAACTGTAATAGCTAATGCATCATATTCTTCTTCAGTACTTTTAGTACTTTGACTACTTTGTGGATTAACACTTGCATTAGAATTGCATTTTGGTGAAATTGCATTAGTAATTCCAACAATACTTGATGCTGTAGCATTTGCAATTGAACAGTAAAGACAAGCCATAGTTAGCAATGACAATTTTTCTAATTTTGCTGGGGTCAATGGTTCAAGAATTGGTAAAGATACAATATTATGTACAATATTAATATCATTGACAACAGAATGAAGACTATGACGTATTGTATGAGCTTCCGATTGATTTGCTGGTAAGCAAAAACTTTTTCTGTTCAAGTATGCTTGATATTTTCTTGCATAACGAGATAAATGTGGTAGATTGGAACACATATTAAGAAGTATATCCCCTGCGCCCATACTTTGAAGAGTATTGATATTGTTTGCAATGAACATTAACTAAAAATAAAAAAATTTTTTTAATATAAGTTAGTATTTTCTTAAATAAATTATGATATAAAGTAACATTAAATTTGACTTTAAAATTATATGAAACCGTATCATCAATGTAATTGTTTAAAATGCTCTACGAAAACGAAAACTTTTGACTATCGTTCATAAAGAATAGGTATTAGATATTCTTTCATAATTATTAAATTTAATTCATATGAATAATTCTAACCTTTATATCTGTTCCTCGTTCATTGCTTGCATTATCAGAATTAGATTTATTATTACTATCAAAAGCAGTGTCATTATTGATAGCAAAATCTTGTAAAGGCATAGTTAATTGTTCTAAAATACTTGTTGATAAATCATTACGAACACGTTTTGTTTCTTTTATTGGTTGTGGAGGACTTTCCTTTTCACCAACTGTAGGTGAATTTTTTACACTTTGAGGAACTTTTGTATTTTTCATTATAGCAATTAAAGCAACTTCTTCTGAGTTTGCAAGTAAAGAATCTCCAATACATAATGCTCTTATTGATAACAATAATTGTCGTGTTGTTAAAATAGTTGGACCATTACTTTCTCCTGGTTGAGAAGTCTGTTGCGGTAATTTACCGATTAAATATGTTAATAATATTCTACATGCTTGCCAAACAACAGGTATTTGATTTTTAGTAACTAAACATAAAATATATTAATTAATTGCTTAATATTAATTTATTTTTTAATTATTAAATATACTCTTATGTCAATAAATATACATACAAGTACTTGCACAGGTACCGATATAATCTGCTGCCAATGCAACAAACGATGTATAAAAGCCTTCACATTCTTCATCGTGGGATATTAATTCTGGTTCACTATAAAATATTTATTAAGAAAACGATCGATTATATATAAAATGAAAATTGTATTAGAAATATTCCTTTCCACTTGCACAATAATTTATTATAATAATATAAAAGAAAAATATTTGTCCCTTTTCAAAATGTTTGTTTTTAAAAAGGAAATAAATTAATATTTTGATGAATATTTTAAATAATTGTATGAATTAGTAATCTTTAAAAAAAGAGACTGTTCTGTTTTATTTATTTATTTTTTTTTTTTTCTACGGAGTAAGAATATTAATTTGTCATATTCAAAAACATGAATTTAGTTTACAAGTAAAAACTCTAGAAACAGACTTGATAATAACTAACACTAAAAATTCTATGAAAACCAATGACTTGGAAAAATTACACTTCTACAAATCAGTTAATAATTTTCTTTAAATAAAAATATTACTTTAAAATAGGATAAAATTGTAATTAATAGAAAATTGCGTACAATTTAACATTGAATGAAACAAAATCGATAAGATTTCTTTTAAAGTAATAAATTGATACGCTTGAGCTTCCATTTGTACAGAGTCACTAAGGTCTTATCAAAGGATTATATTTTTCTCGTACACTACTACTACTAGTCTACTGTTTAGATTTAAAATATTTTTTTACCATTGAATTATAACTTTGACTAGGTCAATAATATATTTTGTATTGAAACACCCATAAGGTGCAGTTAAAATTGGTTTTATAACAGAACTCCAATAAACGTCACCACCACTCTTTGCCGCCATCTTGAAATAACTAACTACAAAGTACGGACTACAATCTACAATATATTAGATATTAGAATTAGATTATATATAAAAACATATAAAAGACGGGGAGTCGCGAGCTACGAGAACCGTCGAGAAAATCGGAGACGAGATGATCAGTATTCGGGACTCGAGAAGTCCTAGTCCTACTTTCTAGTCCTACAAAAAATAAGCCTACAGCCACGACACCACAATGATCTGGCACAATCACAAACTATAAAACATATTCAAACTTCAGGCAATAAGACCCGAACTTTCGAGAGATCGAATTACCTGCATTTATTTCAAACTACGTATATGCATGCATCAATAATAAATTATTTTATTAAATGAACAAAATTATTTACAATATATATGAATCGATCAAAATATCAAATGAAAATATATTTTTATTTATATTTCATAATGAAAAACATATACTTTGTCAGAGAATTATAATCAATATAATAGACTATGCATGAATTATACAATATAATAATCACACGCTTACACACGCTCTTACACACTTGTTTGCTTATAATTATATATCTTCTTATAACTTATATAAAACTTTACGCATTATTTTTTATCACATTATAAACTTCGAGTCTTTGTATCTCTAATAACAGTTTTGCAACGGCGTGTCGCATTTGATGAAAACGTGGTAAAGACAATTCAAAAGTATAACTTTCACCATTGCTTAAAATCCATTCTAACAATACATGAGGCTCCAAAATTTTTGACATTAAACTAAAATTACAATATACAAAGATTATTAATTTTATTTAACTATAAAATCGAATTTATACTATAATTAATTACTTGGAAGAAATTATAATGTCCACTCTCCATTTGCAAGCAATTAAGTGTGGAAAGAAATCAACTTTGTTTGTAAAACTTGTTATCAAATCTAATCTCTTTGGTCCTGTGAGAACTGAAAATATATCTTGTATACATTCTGGAGAGAATCTGAAAATATATATTTTCTTTTATATATTTCTATTCGTACAATTTTAAGCAAATCGCAGTAACAAATTATTTACTTTAATTCTTGTAAACATTGTTTAAATTCTGTAGGTTTGATCGCTGCGCTAGAATATCGCAAATGCAATTTCATAATAATAAGAATAGCAGCATACCACTCATCGACGTGTGCTTGCGACACATTAAAATTTTTACTAATAACTTCTAAGGCCCCTTCTTCTATGTACTCCTGTTCTATAGCTTTCACTGCAACTAGATTAATTAATTTTACTACAACATACATTGTGTTGCAAAATTTATTCAAATAAATATAATTTTTGTTAATACTACAATGTTTATGAAGAACGAAATTGAATAATTGATTATTATTGAAACATTTTAAAAATGAGAATAATAAAATAATTAAAAGAGTGTTGAAATAACTTATTTTTCACTTACTTTGCAACAATGGCCTGATTACAATTTGTTTTAACTCTGATAAATTCTTTGTATGATTACCTAGCAAAGATGTTAATTGAAGTTGGAAAGACATATTAATAAATATTATTATCTTTAATTATTATAGCTAAGAAAATTGATATTCCCCATAAGTATACATTTATAATAATTTAAATAATAATACTATATGCTTTGGCAATTGCTAATGTTTAGCAGAGGTTATAAAATAACAGGATATATGATTGTGCTATAGAATCGGCTACAACAATTCTAAATTTTGCATTATTTCAATAAAAATTATTCCATGAATAAATAACAAAATAAACATTAATTTAAACAAAATAATTTTGATTCGATTTATCTATGTAACAATTCAAATGGAAAACCGTTAAATAAAAACCCTGCTATTAAAATAAATATTTTCTTAATACTAAACTAGAGACACTAACTTATGAAATTCTTATTAAAAATATTTTTAACAATATTTTAGATAAACTTTGATATTTGTAATAAAATTATGAAAAAAATCTTTTTTTAGTAGATTAAAGGATCTTTTGAACTATCAATTATACTAATTATCCATTTGTGTTTAAAAAATGAAATTTGAAGAATGAAAATTCTTTTGAACGCTTAGTTAAAAATTTGCATTAAATAATTTGAAAGTTAATTCTTAAGACATCCTTGTTATAAATTTAGTCTTGAAAATATTCAAAAGTTGCCTAATGTACGTTGATGCATTTGAACGTACTCATAATTATTTATCTTTCATTTTATTGCACCACGTATATTTTTACGTAAGTGTTTGTGCTTAGCATTGTATACTAACAATGAACAGACTATTTGTAGTAGACTTGTCAAAGATCAGTGGCGCATTGAAGAAGAAACTTTTTTAAGAAAATTTGTTATTATTAATTGAAATGGCTTTGTGGCGCATTTTGCCACCCAAGCTTATAGAATTATCGAAATATACTTTATCAAAAACACCATGTCTTTACTATCATCCAAAAGTGAGTAATATAATTAGACCCATAATTTAACCTTGAAATTTACATTGAAAAAGGTGCATGAATATTTTTATTAATGTGAACATGTAAACGATATTTTTCATTTATGTTTTAATGCCTATGTTTAGATTAAAACATTCTGCTAATTACACTACAACTTTTTACTTTTACAATAGCTAATATAGATAGACTGATATTACAATAAATCTATAATAACATTTGTTATATTGCCATACCATATTATCTATACTTCTATATATATATATTATTTTGCAACCATTGATATTAATAAATTGATTAAAATTTAAATTACTACATAAAATTAATTTCATTTCTAAATATTACATCTTCTCAGTATAAAATTTATTTATATTTGATGTATTAATAATTGGTCGATGATAAAAGATAAATTTTTATAAAATACAAATTTTTAGGTCTTAGATCATTATGATAATCCTAGAAACGTAGGAAGTTTGGACAAAAATGATGAAAGCGTAGGAACAGGTTTAGTTGGAGCACCAGCATGCGGAGATGTTATGAAACTTCAAATTAAAGTTGATGATAATGGTAAAATCATTGATGCTAAGTTTAAAACTTTTGGATGTGGTTCAGCCATTGCATCTAGTTCATTAGCAACAGAATGGGTTAAAGGAAAAACGGTATATAGATATTAAATTAAGTGAAATTAATTTGCATTAAAGGATTATTATTTTATATATGTATCTGTGTAGAGATTAAAACAAAAAATTATAATATAAAATATATAAGATTAATATTTATAATTTCTTACAAATTTATTTATACAAAATTAAATATTTACCATAAGTAATTAATACTGATTAATATATAATTGGCTATATATCTTATTATAATTTTTAACTTTGTTTTATTTAAATTAATGTGATAATATACTAACGGATCAACATGTATTAAATTTTTTTTTTCCAATTTTTTTTTTAATTATTAATTTTTATTGTAGGTTGATGAAGCCTTAAAATTGAAAAATACTGATATTGCTAAGGAGCTTAGTCTCCCACCCGTTAAGCTGCATTGTTCAAGTAAGAAATATGCTTGGTTATTTTTTATTGATATTAAATTGATATAATTATTTTTATAATAAATCAATTTTTTTATAGTGCTTGCAGAGGATGCAATTAAAGCTGCATTGTCAGATTATAGAATTAAACAACAATCAAAGACAAGTGATAAATCTGACAAATAAAATTGTATCCAATTACAAATTCTAAATGAATTATATAGTTTATAATATTCTTTTATAATTATGTAAAATATGTGTATTATTATTTTTTTTTAATATTAATAAAAAATAAGATGACTTCAATTGTTAAACTATTTTACATTAATGTAAATATATTTAAGATATTAAAAATTTAATTTATATCGTTTTGGAATTTAATTGAATATGTTGCTTTTCAAATTTGTTTACAAAATAGAAACTATGAAAATATTTCATAACAAAAGTACTTAATAATGTACAAGAATTTATTACCATAATGATGAAGGTTGGGTTTATAACATTGTATAATGATATATATTTATAGTAAAATGAATAAATTATTCATGCTATTTTATTGAAACAAAAACGTTAAATGAAAAATAGGGCAAGGTATATAAAAATATAAGAAAATATATTTGCAAAGGTGTAGAAATTTATTTAAAGGAACAGGAGTTTCTTTATCAATGTACATAACCACTCAACTTACAAAATATAATTGTTGACACAATCGCTATCTCAAATATGAAACGCTCCTTTTCAGATGAGTTGTAAGGGCATGACAAAAATAACATGTGATTGTAAACAAGTAACAGTGATAAAGAATTAACATAACTTCGCAGACAATTTTCATTACATTTTCAGAATATAATTAGTTCATTACGCGTGCTTTATTTGAGATTATGGAATGTAATCAGCTAACTCACGCGCAACACGTCACATTAGCAAAAAAAAAATATACTATCAAGAGCTAGTGCATAAATAAAAATTATGCGAACGATTCTAATCCATATTAGGTGCACACAAAAAATTACAATTACATTTAAAATATTTTAATGGTTAAGAAGCGTTCGCCCAATTTGTATAATCTGCATCTCAGGTATTATATAATTAAAAACATATGGTCCAAAGACAGAAAGAGTATTTGACCTTAAACCTCGTTATAACAAATAACTTGCAATAAAATCCAATAATATCCTTTAATCACAAGAAGCACTTGCACAATTACAAAAACTTACAATGGCCCTTGTTAAGCAAAACAATTCAGGTCAAAAACAATACATCAATTGGAATATTCAATAATATTATGGATGCTTCTGTAATGCACCAACTTGATTGGAGGACTTGATTTGATTATAATTATTTTTACATCGAGGCAAGATCGGAGCAGATATTTAATTATTTCTCCGCAATTGCGTTGTTTCTTTTAGTGCATGGTGGCTCATGCCCTGTAGAATTTGTTTAGTGAATAATTTAATCTAATTTAATCATTGGTCAATCAGTGGATAATTTTGTGCGTCTTCGATGATGATTACGTGCAAGCGCATGTATAATTGTTACTAAGAAATAACACACCATAAGCATAACAAATTTATCAAATAACCATGAAATAGTTGTTGATGACTCCTGAAACAAAATTCATTCATTTTATTACATTAAATATATATATGTATATGTATATATATACTTAGATTACTTAGTTAATAAATTATTTACATTTTTCTGATTGAATAATTTGATGAAAATAAATATTTAAAAATAAATTAATACTATACACGCATACATACACACGCGCGCGCGCACACACACATATGCTTATATTTGTTATTAACCACTTACAACTGCCGATTTGTCATGTAGTTTTCGTTTTTGCTCAACAAGATACTTTTTCAATGGTTCTTGAAATTTTGTACCTACTACAGGTATGTATGCCAAAAAACCAATTGCTTTATCTAACAATTCTTCATTGAACGCTATAATTACAGCTAATTGCTGAATATGCATTTTAACAATAGCTTTTCCTATAAGAGTGGCACCAAAGAATGTCCAAAATGGTATAAGATAATGACCACAGGTTAAACCAGCAAGATCAAATAAGGGATTAGGAATCTAAATATTAAAATAGAATATATTATTTTTAATTATTCATTTATTTAATTTATTAACGTCTAGCTATTTTTAAGTGTTTGTATAAGCGTTTCTAATGACTTATAATTACTTAATTATAAATGAAAGTCTACATTAACTATGTTAGATTATTACATATTATAGACCTTAGCAAAGAAGAAATATTATATCTATAAAAATTAAGAATTAAAATAATACAAATACAAAAAAGTTAAAAATAATTATAAATAACTAAAAATATATATTATAAATAAAATAATTCTTGATTATAATAAAATTCTATATTATAATTTACTTACTGATGCACAAGCGAGGATACCCAAAAATCCAGCTTTCTGAACAAAATGCTTCATGGCTAATTTTGCACGCATAACAATTGGGATATTTTCTCCACTCTCGAGTGCTTCAAGTGCCTCTAATTCTTTGAGTTCTTCTTGATCTTTGCTACTTTGTCGACTAGTACGTGCAGCTCTGGCCATGAAATAGGGTGGTAATTCTCCAAGAGCAGTTCCAGCTCCCCACATCATTGCTTCAATGCGCACTTTTCTCATTATATTCAATATACCTACTGTCCAAGTTACATCAATAGTTGTTGGACATATTATTTGATCAGGATACGGAGGTTCTGGAAAATTCAGAGTTCCACATTCATATGCTGCCATTGTCACTGCTGCTATATGTGGTCCCAAATATAAAACAAATGTATGTAATCCTGTTCCAAGACCAACGCTTGAAAGAACCCCCAAGCCTATCCAATAGAGCCACCATATTACTTGAGCTTCCCAAGCTTTAAAAATCTGAAATTATATTTATAGTTAAATGTTTGTTCCCAATACATTAAATACATTCTTTTTAATTGGATTATGATAATTGTATATTTATATATTATTTATATATTATTTACCTGTTGCTGTGGCCCAGATAGTCTACCTAATACAAAAAATAAGGTAATAAAAGCTACTATACAAAATACGGTTTTTTTGTATTGAAGAGTTTTTCTTGCAAAACTAAGGCAATCAAAAAATAGTTCTTTTATAAAATAATTGAGAGTTATTATAGGATGTTGCCAAAGTGTTAAATAATCAGGATCAATATCATTATGCACTAATGTCGCTTGATCATTTTCTTCATTAATAGATTTTGGCCGAGCACCATTCGTTGATATTGGTGACACATCTTTGGTGCGACGTATTGTGCTTGTATTTTCCAACATCGTAGCTCCAAGCTTACTGGTCTAAAACACAAAAAAATATTTCATCACTACATAATCTTGTAAAAGGATTCGATGGCACAAGAAACAACTTGCAAACAAATTACAGCAGATTATAATACAAATAATAATTATCAATTATTTAGTTTAGTATATTAACCATCAAGCATTTATCACGAATAAATAATTTTACATTTTTTTTATCTTAAAATAGTAAATATTGCAACTTTACTTCAACTTCAAGAAAATTCATATCAATAATAAGATAATTTTTTTTATCTATAGAAAATTCACTGGTATCCACTAGTTTTTCATTCATTTCATAGACTCTATTTTGATAACGTAAACTTTTATTCGAGCTACAAGTATAGCAAAGCATATAGTTATAGTTTCTACACAGCTTAATACAGAGTCAATTCAGTTATCAGTAAAAAAAAGGCAATATAAACACATAGGTCATTTGAGATCAAGGGTGTTTCCTCATTGTAATTCATTATCATATCATGTATCCACGTTTTACATATTTATATTAAGAAATAATCAGTGTGTGTAAAATAAATAGATGGTCGAAATTTCTTTCAAAATATTTGACGATATAAATATGCTTTTACTGTAAACACACGCTTATAAGAAAAAATATATAGTAAATGTTTTTTAATCATTTATTTCAACGAAAGTCTTTGATAAGGATAATACATTTATTTTAATTATTTTAATTGTTCATTTTGTTTCATTAATTTTACAAAATAAAAAAAAATATTTGCAATATAAAAACTAAGTTAATTTTGTAAAAATTATATTGAGATAAGCTATACGGACTCATTTTCAATAATACAAAATACTTTAATAATCGTGAATATTATAACCATTGAATGTAGGTTTATAATGTACTATACAATAAAATTATATTATTAAAAATATTGATGAAAAGTTTAATACTAAAATGAGATAAAGAATAAAGTTAAAAATAAATAGAATTATCTAGACTATAATATTACAAGTAAAATAAAAAATCTATACAATCGTCGTTTATATTTTTACTTAAAAATAAGTTACTAAATATGGTGCCGCATACTCATAAGCTTTATAAAATGTGCAACAAAAATGAGAAAATTATAAAAATTATAAAAATTATAAAAATTATAAAAATAAGCACAAAAATCTACAACTTTTGTATTAGCAAATACCATAATGAATTTTTCACTTGCAAGATTATTTGATACAGGTTGATTATGTCCTTTTAAAAATAAATCAAGGTCATTGCGAGGCATTTCTTGATCGGATATTACTGTTTTGACATTGGATTGGTCTTGGTTATACACCTGAATAGAAGTTTTTTCAATATTTTCCAAAACTCCTGAAGCAGTAGTACTG